>NC_092151.1:1187500-1380000 GCF_045791955.1 Oncorhynchus clarkii lewisi | reverse complement strand
CATTCATATCCCCTCTATAACCCAGTACATTCATATCTCCTCTATAACCCAGTACATTAATTTCCCCTCTATAACCCAGTACATTCATTTCCCCTCTATTACGCAGTACCTGTCTGATTTAACTGCATTAGGTACAATATATAATACATAGTATATATCACATGTATATCATATGAATATAGTGAGTACTGTAATTGAGTACTGATAATTGCAGTTATTTTCAACATATCTCTTTACATATGAGTACCTTGAGTGTGAGTATATTGAGAATTGAGTATCTTGAAAATATAGTATCCTGAATATTGAGTATCTCGAGTATTGAGTATCTTGAGTATTGAGCATCTTGAGTGTCCTGAGTATTGAGTATATTGAGCATGAGTATCTTGAGTATTGAGTGTCCTGAGTATCTTGAGCATTGAGTATCTTGAGTATTGAGCATCTTGAGTATTGAATATCGTGAGTATTGAGTATTGGGCATCGTGAGTATTGAATATCGTGAGTATTGAGTATTGGGCATCTTGAGTATTGAGTATCGTGAGTATTGAGTATTGGGCATCTTGAGTATTGAATATCGTGAGTATTGAGTATTGGGCATCTTGAGTATTGAATATTGTGAGTATTGAGTATTGGGCATCTTGGGTGTTGAATATCGTGAGTATTGAGTATTGGGCATCTTGAGTATTGAATATCGTGAGTATTGAGTATTGGGCATCTTGAGTATTGAATATCGTGAGTATTGAGTATTGGGCATCTTGAGTATTGAATATCGTGAGTATTGAGCATTTTAAGGTCTGCGTGTGTTTTCCACCGCTTCCAGCTTTAACTGTGCTGCTCCTGTTCTTCAAGAGAACATGGCCCATGAACTCCATCTCCGTCAGTCGGAAATTCACATTTGTCACTATTGAGGATGAGCCCCCTCTCCTGCAGTCATCTCAGGACTTGGTGTGTGATGTGGTCAGGAAACGAGACTCAGGTTTCATTTCGGTCTGATGGTGTCCCATCCTCGTTGGCAGTTGTATTGTATCGACTTCACTCAGACTCAGGTGAATCATTTACTTGTACTTTATTATTGGTTCCCCAAGCAAAGCCTCCCTCTGTTCCTCATGTGACTCCTAGTGCCCTGCTGGAATTGCACCACTAGGTGTCAATAATACTCCCGAGTGGCGCAGTGGTCTAAAGAACTGCCTTTCAGTTGAAGAGGTGTCACTGCAGTCCCTGGTTCAAATCCAGGCTGTATCCCAACCGGCCTTGATTGGGAGTCCCATAGGCCGGCGCACAATTGGCCCAGCGTTGTCCGGGGTAGGCTGTCATTGTAAATAAGAATTTGTTCTTAACTGACTTATCAAGTTAAAATGAAATCCACAACAGTAGCCACAGACTAGTACATGTGTCTGGAAATGATTGATTCCCCCCTCCAGGATGGAAAAGCTGCGTAGCACAAAGGAGGACATTTTTCTTTAATTTACTTTTGAATTTCTAGCCAAACGTAAAATTTTCCTGTTTAGATTAGTTTAAAACCTCTTGAAGCTAGGGGGCACTATTTTTATGTTTGGAAAAATAACGTTCCCAATGTCAACGACCTGTTTCTCAGGACCAGATGCTAGAATATGCATATAATTGACAGATTAGGATAGAAAACACGCTAAAGTTTCCAAAACTGTCAATATATTGTCTGTGAGTATAACAGAACTGATATTGCAGTCTGTAATACCTACGTTTCAAACAGAATACCATATTCCCTGTGCCCAAGAAAGCGAAGGAAACCTGCCTAAATGATTACCACCCTGTAGCACGTCAGTAGCCATGAAGTGCTTTGAAAGGCTGGTCATGACTCACATCAACACCGCACTCCACACTTCCCTTTCCCACCTGGACAAAAGGAACACCTCAGGACTCTTTGGACTAAACATCTCCCTCTGCAACTGTATCCTTGACTTCATGACGGGCCGCCCCAGGTTGGTAAAGGTAGGTAACAACACATTCGCCACGCTGATCCTCAACGCAGGGATGCGTGCTTAGTCCCCTCATGTACTTCCTGTTCACCCATGACTGCGTGGTCAAGCACGACTCCAACACCATCATTAAGTTTGCTGACAACACACCAGTGGTAGGCCTGATCACCGACAATGATGAGACAGCCTTTAGGGAGGTGGTTAGAGACCTGAGAGTGTGGTGCCAGGACAACAACCTCTCCCTCAATGTGAGCAAGACAAATGAGCGGATCATGGATTACAGGAAAAGGAGGACTGAACCGGCCCCCATTCTCATCAATGGGACTGTAGTGGTGCGGGTTGAGAGTTTCAAGTTCCTTGGTGTCCACATCACCAACACACTAACATGTTCCAAATACACCAAGACAGTCCTGAAGAGGGCACGACAACACCTTTTCCCCCTCAGGAGACTGAAAAGATTTGGCATGGGTCCCCAGATCCTCAAAAAGTTCTACAGCTGCACCATCGAGAGCATCCTGACCGGTTGCATCACCACCTGGTATAGCAACTGCTCGGCTTCTTACCATAAGGCGCTACAGAGGGTAGTGCGCACGGCCCAGTACATCACTGGGGTCAAGCTTCCTGCCATCCAGTAAATATATAATAGGCGGTGTCAGAGGAAGGCCCAAAGAATTGTCAAAGACTCCAGCCACCCAATCATAGACTGTTCTCTCTGCTACCACACGGCAAGCAGTACCAGAGCGTCAAGTCTAGGTCCAAAAGGCTCCTGAACAGCTTCTACTCCCAAGCCATAAGACTGCTGAACAATTCATCAAATGGCCACCCAGACTATTTATATTGTACTTTTTTTGATTTCATTTCATTTTTTAAAAACTTTAGTTTATTTAGTAAGTCATTTCTTTACTCTATTTCTTGAACTGCGTCGGTGGTTAAGGGCTTGTAAGTCAGCATTTTACGGTAAGATCCACACCTTTCGTATTCGACACAAATACAATTTGATTTGATATAAACATCACCTGGAGGGGCTTCCTCTCTCTCTCTGTCTGACAAACTATCAAGGGATCACTTTTGATATTAAAATACGGATAGAAACAAACAGGGATGTCTTCTGTAATGGGCACAGCTCAAACAGCACTACCATAGCCACATGTGTACATGTTGCACAGTATGAGAATGTGTTATGCAGTTACCGACAGAAAGAAAACACCGAGAGATGCTACTCATTGTGAAATGGTCACATTTAATGAACAACCTCTCATTGTATATATATATATATATATATATCTATAAAAATAACCCACGTACAGGTTACAAGAATCTAAAGCTAATACATTATTAAATAATACACTTTCTTTTCATTTTAAAGATACATATCATAGTTTTTACAAAATATGATCATGGAGAATTAAGCTGTTCTGAATGTCTGAAAAAACAATCTTGTGTGTGTGTAGATCCTGTGTGTGTAGATCCTGTGTGTGTAGATCCTATGTGTGTAGATCCTGTGTGTGTGTAGATCCTATGTGTGTAGATCCTGTGTGTGTGTAGTTCCTATGTGTGTGTGTAGTTCCTATGTGTGTGTGTGTAGTTCATATGTGTGTGTAGATCCTGTGTGTTTGTAGTTCCAGTGTGTGTGTAGTTCCTATGTGTGTGTGTGTGTAGTTCCTATGTGTGTGTGTAGTTCCTATGTGTGTGTGTAGATCCTGTGTGTGTGTGTAGATCCTGTGTGTGTGTGTGTAGATCCTATGTGTGTGTGTAGATCCTGTGTGTGTGTAGATCCTGTGTGTGTGTAGATCCTGTGTGTGTGTGTAGGTCCTGTGGGTGTGTGTAGGTCCTGTGTGTGTGTGTAGATCATGTGTGTGTGTGTGTGTGTAGACTCTGTGTATGTGTAGATGCTGTGTGTGTGTGTAGGTCCTGTGTGTGTGTGTAGTTCCTATGTGTGTGTGTAGATCCTGTGTGTGTGTGTAGGTCCTGTGTGTGTGTGTAGGTTCTGTGTGTGTGTGTAGGTCCTGTGTGTGTGTGTAGGTCCTGTGTGTGTGTGTAGGTCCTGTGTGTGTGTGTAGGTCCTGTGTGTGTGTGTAGATGCTGTGTGTATGTGTAGATGCTGTGTGTGTGTGTAGGTCCTGTGTGTGTGTAGATGCTGTGTGTATGTGTAGATGCTGTGTGTGTGTGTAGATGCTGTGTGTGTGTGTGTAGGTCATGTGTGTGTGTGTAGGTCCTGTGTGTGTGTAGATGCTGTGTGTATGTGTAGATGCTGTGTGTGTGTGTAGCTCCTGTGTGTGTGTAGATCCTGTGTGTGTGTGTAGATCCTGTGTGTGTGTGTAGGTCCTGTGTGTGTGTGTAGGTCCTGTGTGTGTGTAGATGCTGTGTGTATGTGTAGATGCTGTGTGTGTGTGTAGATGCTGTGTGTGTGTGTAGATCCTGTGTGTGTGTGTAGATCCTGTGTGTGTGTGTAGGTCCTGTGTGTGTGTGTAGGTCCTGTGTGTGTGTAGATGCTGTGTGTATGTGTAGATGCTGTGTGTGTGTGTAGATGCTGTGTGTGTGTAGATGCTGTGTGTGTGTGTAGGTCCTGTGTGTGTGTGTAGGTCCTGTGTGTGTATTTTATTATTCAATATTAAACATGTAATAAAGCACAACAGTATTCCTTGTAATAATATGAACTTGTGATATTGGCTATTAAAATGTAAACTGCAAAAACACATTTTGAAAAGTCAATGGAACTATAAATTAAACTCGTCTTTCTACAGATGTTATAGTCCACCTGCCAGAGGACTGAGGGCCTAATCGAGAGCTTGTCTTTCTACAGAGTATATAGTCTACCTGCCAGAGGACTGAGGGCCTAATCGAGAGCTTGTCTTTCTACAGAGTATATAGTCTACCTGCCAGAGGACTGAGGGCCTAATCGAGAGCTTGTCTTTCTACAGAGTATATAGTCTACCTGCCAGAGGACTGAGGGCCTAATCGAGAGCTTGTCTTTCTACAGAGTATATAGTCCACCTGCCAGAGGACTGAGGGCCTAATCGAGAGCTTGGAATTGAATGGTTCTATCTGCATTTATGTTATTGAGTTATTGAAATATATATTTTTGTTCTGTACAATGTCTACCTATATAGTGCTGTAAATATGTTGGTAAAGACTACACGTTAAAATTGATCACACCGTTCAAACCAATGAGGTTTCGGAACATTAAAGCCAATTACCTCAGAATCAACTTTTTGCTGATAGACCCTTATTCTTTTAAAGTCATGTATTGTATGGCAATCTACTGCCTCAAATAGTAAAGTCGCAAACAGACGACGATGATGGAGATGAATTGCTCTCAAATCCACTGTGTTTTAACAGCTCTACTCTCTTGGTGATCGCTGGGTGCAATAGAAAGCTATAGAACTCTTATTCAGGATTTCTCCAAAGTGTGTTTTAGTTCTCTGTTATGTTGTTGTTTATGTCATGTGTTGTTGTTTATATCGTGACGTCATGTTGGTTGTCGGATGTCAGATACAGAATCCTGGAATTCTCTGGGTTCCATCCCTTCTACACAGGCACAGGCTTAAGGAAGCTGAGGATTGTGGGAAACCTTCTCCAAGACAAGTCTTTGGCGTGATGAGTTAGCTGTATGTCACCACAAATGATGACAAAGGGGATCTTGGGATCTCTTACAAGTGTCTCAAAATTCACTGAATAATGAATGAAAAAGTGTTTTGTTTTTTTACTTGGAGAATGGAATCAGTCCACTGTGCTGCTGAGGAGAAGTCTTAACAGTCTCAGATCCACTAACAAGCCTGGAGCTCCATGGAGACACAGTCCTGCTTCTGTGTTGTCCAATCAATGATGTCTGCTTCTGTGGTGTCCAATCAATGATGTCTGCTTCTGTGTTGTCCAATCAATGATGTCTGCATCTGAGGTGTCCAATCAATGATGTCTGCTTCTGAGGTGTCCAATCAATGATGTCTGCTTCTGTGTTGTCCAATCAATGATGTCTGCTTCTGTGTTGTCCAATCAATGATGTCTGCTTCTGTGTTGTCCAATCAATGATGTCTGCTTCTGAGGTGTCCAATCAATGATGTCTGCTTCTGAGATGTCCAATCAATGATGTCTGCTTCTGTGTTGTCCAATCAATGATGTCTGCTTCTGTGTTGTCCAATCAATGATGTCTGCTTCTGAGGTGTCCAATCAATGATGTCTGCTTCTGTGTTGTCCAATCAATGATGTCTGCTTCTGAGGTGTCCAATCAATGATGTCTGCTTCTGAGGTGTCCAATCAATGATGTCTGCTTCTGTGTTGTCCAATCAATGATGTCTGCTTCTGTGTTGTCCAATCAATGATGTCTGCTTCTGTGCAGTACTGTAGTTCTGCTGTTAGTACCTGCTGTTGTTGTTGTGAGTAGTTGATGGGTTTTTTTTCTGTAGAAAACTTTTCTTTTAACTTTGATTTCATCACATCTTCACTTTCTATTTAACGTTGTGTGAAACTTGAAATAAATGATCAATGCAGGATGTCCATTAATATGTGCAAAATAGACGAAGAAGACTCCTCAATTTCTTCCACAGGAATAAAACATCTGAGAGAGGGAGATAGAGAGAACAGAGTTAGAAACAGAGTACTAGCATATAGAGCATTATAACAACAGTATCTATGTATTGTAGGTCTGTCTGATTAAAACCAACACGGGTGTTTAGATTGGTTACTGACATGAACCAACCTAACCCTCCTCTACATTATCAGAGTCTACCGAACTACCAGGGGTGTTCCAGTGCAGATCAGAGTCTACCGAACTACCAGGGGTGTTCCAGTGTAGACCAGAGTCTACCTAACTACCAGGGGTGTTCCAGTGTAGATCAGAGTCTACCTAACCACCAGGGGTGTACCAGTGCAGATCAGAGTCTACCAGAGTCTACCAGAGTCTACCTAACTACCAAGGGTGTTCCAGTGCAGATCAGAGTCTACCGAACTACCAGGGGTGTTCCAGTGTAGACCAGAGTCTACCTAACTACCAGGGGTGTTCCAGTGTAGACCAGAGTCTACCTAACTACCAGGGGTGTTCCAGTGTAGACCAGAGTCTACCTAACTACCAGGGGTGTTCCAGTGTAGACCAGAGTCTACCTAACTACCAGGGGTGTTCCAGTGTAGATCAGAGTCTACCTAACTACCAGGGGTGTTCCAGTGTAGATCAGAGTCTACCCAACTACCAGAGGTGTTCCAGTGTAGATCAGAGTCTACCTAACCACCAGGGGTGTTCCAGTGTTGGTCAGAGTCTACCAGAGTCTACCTAACTACCAGGGGTGTTCCAGTGTAGATCAGAGTCTACCTACCTACCAGGGGTGTTCCAGTGTAGATCAGAGTCTACCTAACTACCAGGGGTGTTCCAGTGCAGATCAGAGTCTACCTAACCACCAGGGGTGTTCCAGTGTTGGTCAGAGTCTACCAGAGTCTACCTAACTACCAGGGGTGTTCCAGTGCAGATCAGAGTCTACCTAACTACCAGGGGTGTTCCAGTGCAGATCAGAGTCTACCTACCAGGGGTGTACCAGTGCAGATCAGAGTCTATCAGAGTCTACCAGAGTCTACCAGAGTCTACCTAACCACCAGGGGTGTTCCAGTGCAGATCAGAGTCTACCAGAGTCTACCTAACTACCAGGGGTGTTCCAGTGCAGATCAGAGTCTACCTAACTACCAGGGGTGTTCCAGTGCAGATCAGAGTCTACCTAACTACCAGGGGTGTTCCAGTGCAGATCAGAGTCTACCAGAGTCTACCTAACTACCAGAGGTGTTCCAGTGCAGATCAGAGTCTACCAGAGTCTACCTAACTACCAGGGGTGTTCCAGTGCAGATCAGAGTCTACCGAACTACCAGGGGTGTTCCAGTGCAGATCAGAGTCTACCGAACTACCAGGGGTGTTCCAGTGCAGATCAGAGTCTACCTAACTACCAGGGGTGTTCCAGTGCAGACCAGAGTCTACCTAACTACCAGGGGTGTTCCAGTGCAGATCAGAGTCTACCTAACTACCAGGGGTGTTCCAGTGCAGATCAGAGTCTACCTAACTACCAGGGGTGTTCCAGTGTAGATCAGAGTCTACCTAACTACCAGGGGTGTTCCAGTGTTGGTCAGAGTCTACCTAACCACCAGGGGTGTTCCAGTGCAGATCAGAGTCTACCAGAGTCTACCTAACTACCAGGGGTGTTCCAGTGTAGATCAGAGTCTACCTAACTACCAGGGGTGTTCCAGTGCAGACCAGAGTCTACCTAACCACCAGGGGTGTTCCAGTGCAGATCAGAGTCTACCTAACTACCAGGGGTGTTCCAGTGTAGATCAGAGTCTACCTAACTACCAGGGGTGTTCCAGTGTAGATCAGAGTCTACCTACCTACCAGGGGTGTTCCAGTGTAGATCAGAGTCTACCTAACCACCAGGGGTGTTCCAGTGCAGATCAGAGTCTACCTAACTACCAGGGGTGTTCCAGTGCAGACCAGAGTCTACCTAACTACCAGGGGTGTTCCAGTGCAGATCAGAGTCTACCTAACTACCAGGGGTGTTCCAGTGCAGATCAGAGTCTACCTAACTACCAGGGGTGTTCCAGTGCAGACCAGAGTCTAACTAACTACCAGAGGTGTTCCAGTGCAGATCAGAGTCTACCTAACCACCAGGGGTGTTCCAGTGCAGATCAGAGTCTACCAGAGTCTACCTAACTACCAGGGGTGTTCCAGTGCAGATCAGAGTCTACCAGAGTCTACCTAACTACCAGAGGTGTTCCAGTGCAGATCAGAGTCTACCAGAGTCTACCTACCAGGGGTGTTCCAGTGTAGATCAGAGTCTACCTAACTACCAGGGGTGTTCCAGTGTTGGTCAGAGTCTACCAGAGTCTACCTAACTACCAGAGGTGTTCCAGTGTAGATCAGAGTCTACCTAACTACCAGGGGTGTTCCAGTGCAGATCAGAGTCTACCAGAGTCTACCTACCAGGGGTGTTCCAGTGTAGATCAGAGTCTACCTAAAAACCAGGGGTGTTCCAGTGTAGATTAGAGTCTACCTAACTACCAGGGGTGTTCCAGTGTAGATCAGAGTCTACCTAACTACCAGGGGTGTTCCAGTGTTGGTCAGAGTCTACCTAACTACCAGAGGTGTTCCAGTGTAGATCAGAGTCTACCTAACTACCAGGGGTGTTCCAGTGTAGATCAGAGTCTACCTAACTACCAGGGGTGTTCCAGTGTAGATCAGAGTCTACCTAACTACCAGGGGTGTTCCAGTGCAGATCAGAGTCTACCAGAGTCTACCTAACTACCAGGGGTGTTCCAGTGTAGATCAGAGTCTACCTAACTACCAGGGGTGTTCCAGTGTAGATCAGAGTCTACCTAAAAACCAGGGGTGTTCCAGTGTAGATTAGAGTCTACCTAACTACCAGGGGTGTTCCAGTGCAGATCAGAGTCTACCAGAGTCTACCTAACTACCAGGGGTGTTCCAGTGTAGATCAGAGTCTACCTAACTACCAGGGGTGTACCAGTGTAGATCAGAGTCTATCAGAGTCTACCAGAGTCTACCTAACTACCAGGGGTGTACCAGTGTAGATCAGAGTCTATCAGAGTCTACCAGAGTCTACCTAACTACCAGAGGTGTTCCAGTGCAGATCAGAGTCTACCTAAAAACCAGGGGTGTTCCAGTGTAGATTAGAGTCTACCTAACTACCAGGGGTGTTCCAGTGCAGATCAGAGTCTACCAGAGTCTACCTAACTACCAGGGGTGTTCCAGTGTAGATCAGAGTCTACCTAACTACCAGGGGTGTACCAGTGTAGATCAGAGTCTATCAGAGTCTACCAGAGTCTACCTAACTACCAGGGGTGTACCAGTGTAGATCAGAGTCTATCAGAGTCTACCAGAGTCTACCTAACTACCAGGGGTGTTCCAGTGCAAATCAGAGTCTACCTAACTACCAGGGGTGTTCCAGTGCAGATCAGAGTCTACCTAACTACCAGGGGTGTTCCAGTGCAGATCAGAGTCTACCAGAGTCTACCTAACTACCAGGGGTGTTCCAGTGCAGATCAGAGTCTACCAGAGTCTACCTAACTACCAGGGGTGTTCCAGTGCAGATCAGAGTCTACCAGAGTCTACCTAACTACCAGGGGTGTTCCAGTGTAGATCAGAGTCTACCTAACTACCAGGGGTGTACCAGTGTAGATCAGAGTCTATCAGAGTCTACCAGAGTCTACCTAACTACCAGGGGTGTACCAGTGTAGATCAGAGTCTATCAGAGTCTACCAGAGTCTACCTAACTACCAGGGGTGTTCCAGTGCAGATCAGAGTCTACCTAACTACCAGGGGTGTTCCAGTGTAGATCAGAGTCTACCTAACTACCAGGGGTGTTCCAGTGTAGATCAGAGTCTACCAGAGTCTACCTAAAAACCAGAGGTGTTCCAGTGTAGACCAGAGTCTACCTAACTACCAGGGGTGTACCAGTGTAGATCAGAGTCTATCAGAGTCTACCTAACTACCAGGGGTGTTCCAGTGTAGATCAGAGTCTACCTAACTACCAGGGGTGTTCCAGTGTAGATCAGAGTCTACCTAAAAACCAGGGGTGTTCCAGTGTAGATCAGAGTCTACCTAACTACCAGGGGTGTTCCAGTGTAGATCAGAGTCTATCAGAGTCTACCTAACTACCAGGGGTGTTCCAGTGTAGATCAGAGTCTACCTAAAAACCAGGGGTGTTCCAGTGTAGATCAGAGTCTACCTAACTACCAGGGGTGTTCCAGTGTAGATCAGAGTCTACCTAACTACCAGGGGTGTTCCAGTGTAGATCAGAGTCTACCTAACCACCAGGGGTGTTCCAGTGTAGATCAGAGTCTACCTAACTACCAGGGGTGTTCCAGTGCAGATCAGAGTCTACCAGAGTCTACCTAACTACCAGGGGTGTTCCAGTGCAGATCAGAGTCTACCAGAGTCTACCTAACTACCAGGGGTGTTCCAGTGCAGATCAGAGTCTACCAGAGTCTACCTAACTACCAGAGGTGTTCCAGTGCAGATCAGAGTCTACCAGAGTCTACCTAACTACCAGGGGTGTTCCAGTGCAGATCAGAGTCTACCAGAGTCTACCTAACTACCAGGGGTGTTCCAGTGCAGACCAGAGTCTACCTAACTACCAGGGGTGTTCCAGTGCAGACCAGAGTCTACCTAACTACCAGGGGTGTTCCAGTGTAGATCAGAGTCTACCGAACTACCAGGGGTGTTCCAGTGTAGATCAGAGTCTATCAGAGTCTACCAGATTCTACCTAACTACCAGGGGTGTTCCAGTGTAGATCAGAGTCTACCTATCTATCAGGTTGTGCTCTGAAACAGAGCAGGCACCAGATTGTTAATGCGTTGAAGCAGGGTTAATGACCTGACATTTCACTGGTCCCCAGAGAGGGTAAGAGAGACGCTTACATTCCTCTAACCACCAGACAGATAAATATGTCTAATTTTGAATCTGTTCCTGTTTGAGAAAGGTTGACTTTCATCAAGAACTGCTTTATAATAACTACCGATATCAACTGGTGTGAATGTATAAAGACAACTATAGTTATGAATGTGCAATGAGTCTGATCAGGTCTGTCACATGGGCCCACACTGAGTCTGATAAGGTCTGTCACATGGGCCAACACTGAGTCTGATAAGACCTGTCACATGGGCAACACTGAGTCTGATAAGGCCTGTCACATGGGCCAACACTGAGTCTGAAAAAGACCTGTCACATGGGCCAACACTGAGTATACAAAACATTAGGAACCTGTTCGTTCCACGACATAGACTGGCCAGGTGAATACAGGTGAAAGCTATCATCCCTTATTGATGTCACTTGTTAAATCCATTTAAAATTGCGTAGTTGAAGGGGACGAGACAGGTTAATGGCTTGAATCCCGCTAATGGGATCGATATGACAACAGCCAGTGAAAGTGCAGGGCGCCAAATTCAAAACAACAGAAATCTCATGATTAAAATTCCTCAAACATAGAAGTATTTTACACCATTTTAAAGATAAACTTGTTGTTAATCCCACCACAGTGTCTGATTTCAAAAAGGCTTTACGACAAAAGCACACCAAACGATTATGTTAGGTCTACACAGCCATTTTTCCAGCCAAAGGGAGGAGTCACAAAAAGCAGAAATAAAGATAAAAGTAATAACTAACCTTTGATGATCTTCATCATATAGCACTCATATGACTTCATGTTAGACAACACATGTATGTTTTGTTCATATTTATATACAAACATCTTTACATTGGCGCGTTATGTTGAGTAGTTCCAAAACATCCGGTGATTTTGCAGAGAGCCACATCAATTTACAGAAATACTCACAATAAACCAGCTCATGCCACTCTGCAAGACCACTGACTCATTCAGCTCCCATTCCCCCCTCCTTCACAGTAGAAGCATCAAACAAGGTTCTAAAGACTGTTGACATCTAGTGGAAGCCTTAGGAAGTGCAATTTGACCACATAGACACTATATTTGATAGACAAAGAGTTGAAAAACTTTCTCAGGTTTTTGCCTGCCATATGAGTTATGTTATACTCACAGACATCATTCAAGCAGTTTTAGAAACTTCAGAGTGTTTTCTATCCGAATCTACTAATAATATGCATATACTAGCAACTGGGCCTGAGTAGTAGGCAGTTTACTCTGGGCACCTTAATCAACCAAGCTACTCAATATTGCCCCCAGCCATAAGAAGTTAAAGTCTGTAGGTAAACAGCCGCTGTGCTACTGATGGCTATTTAACTGATGGCCTTGAGATAGAAGCTGTTTTTTATTCTCTCGGTCCCAGCTTTGATGCACCTGTACTGACCTCGCCTTCTGGATAATAGCGGGGTGAACAGGTCTTGGCTCGGGTGGTTGTTGTCCTTGAGGTTCTTTTTGGCCTTCCTGTGACATCAGGTGCTGTAGGTGTCCTGGAGGGAAGGTAGTTTGCCCCGGTGATGCATTATGCAGACCGCACCACCCTCTGGAGAGCCTTACGGTTGAGGGCAGTGCAGTTGCGTTACCAGGCAGTGATACAGCCCGACAGGATGCTCTCGACGGTGCATCTGTAAAGGTTAGTAGGTGTTTTCTGTGATTCTTCACCACGCTGTCTGTGTGCGTGGGACCATTTCAGTTCGTCGGTGACGTGTACTCCGAGGAACTTAAAAAACATTCCACCTTCTCCACTGCTTTCCCGTCGATTTGGATAGGGGGGTGCTCCCTTTGCTGTTTCCTGAAGTCCACAATCATCTCTTTTGTTTTGCTGACATTGAGTGAGAGGTTATTTTCCTGACACCACAATCCGAGGGCCCTCACCTCCTCCCTGTAGACTGTCTCGTCATTGTCGGTAATTAAACCTACCACTGTTGTGTCGTCTGCAAACTTGATACTTGTGTTGGAGGTATGCATGGCCACACAGTAGTGGGTGAACAGGGAGTACAGGACGGGGCTGAGAATGCACCCTTGTGGGGCCCCAGTGCTGAGGAGCAGCGGAGTGGAGATGTTGTTTCCTACCTTCACCACCTGGAGGCGGCGCGTCAGGACGTCCAGGACACAGTTGCACAGGGCGGGATCGAGACCCAGTGTCTCAAGCTTGATGACGAGTTTGAAGGGTACTATGGTGTTGAATGCTGAGCTATAGTCAATGAACAGCGTTCTTATATAGGTATTCCTCTTGTCCAGATGGGTTAGGGCAGTGTGCAGTGTGATGGCGATTGCATCATCTGTGGACCTTTTGAAGCGGTAAGCAAATTGAAGTGGGTCTAAGGTGACAGGTAAGATGGAGGTGATATGGTCCTTGACTAGTCTCTCAAAGCACTTCATGATGACAGAAGCGAGTGCTACGGGGCGATAGTCATTTAGTTCAGTTACCTTAGCTTACTTGGAAACTGGAATAATGGTGGCCATCTTGAAGCATGTGGGGACAGCAGACTGGGATAGGGATTGATTAAATATGTCCATAAACACACCAGCCAGCTGGTCTGCTTGTTCTGTTCTGAGGACGCGGCTAGGGATATCGTCTGGGCCGGCAGCCTTTTAAATGTTTTATTCACGTTGGCCATGGAGAAGGAGAGCCCAAAGTCTTTGGTAGTGGGCCGCGTTGGTGTATTGTCCTCAAAGCGCACAAAGCAAGATGTCCGCGACTGGTTTTTGTTTTGCAATCGGAAACGTGGCTGAATGACGACATGGATATTCAGTTAGTGGGATATACGGGGGGGCTGTCTCTGCATATTTGTAAACAAAAGCTGATGCACGAAATCCGAGGAAGTCTCCAGATTTTGCTCACCTGAAGTAGAGTATATTATGAAAAATTGCAGGCCACACTACGTGCCAAGAGAGTTTTCAGCTATACTTTTCATGGCTGTTTATTCACCTCCACAGACGGACTCTAACCCGGAAGCTTACAAGAAATCCTGCTATGCCCTGCGACGAAACATCAAACAGGCAAAGCGTCAATACAGGGCTAAGATTGAATCATACTACACCGGCCCTGACACTCATCTTATGTGGCAGAGCTTGCAAACTATTACAGACTACAAAGGGAAGCTCCTTGGTGTCCATATCAACAGCAAACTAGAATTGTCCAAACACACCAAGACAGTTGCAAAGAGGGCACGGCAAAGCCTATTCCCCCTCAGGAAACTAAAATGATTTGGCATGGGTCCTGAGATCCTCAAAAGGTTCTACAGCTGCAACATCAAGAGCATTGCATCACTGTTGCATCACTGCCTGGTACGGCAATTGCTCGGCCTCCGACTGCAAGGCACTACAGAGGGTAGTGCCTGTCATCAAGGACCTCTACACCAGGCGGTGTCAGAAGGCCCTAAAAATTGTCAAAGACTCCAGCCACCCCAGTCATAGACTGTTCTCTCTACTTACGCATGTTAAGCGGTACCAGAGAGCCAAGTCTAGGACAAAAAGGCTCCTCAACAATTTTTATCCCCAAGTCATAAGCCTCCTGAACAGGTAATCAAATGGTTGCCTGGACTATTTGCATTGTGTTCCCCCACCCAACCCCTCTTTACACTACTGCTACTCTCTGTTCATCAAATATGCATAGTCACTTTAACCATATCTACATGTACATACTACCTCAATCAGCCTGACTAACCGATGTCTGTATATAACCTCTCTACTGTATGTAGCCTCGCTGTTTTTCACTGTCTTTTTACTGTTGTTTTTATTTCTTTAGTTACCCATTGTTCACCTAATACCTTTTTTTGCACTGTTGGTTAGAGCCTGTAAGTAAGCATTTCACTGTGAGGTCTACTACACCTGTTGTATTCAGCATTTCACTGTGAGGTCTACACCTGTTGAATCCTGCGCATGTGACAAATAAACGTTGATTTGATCTATCACTCTATCAGTGTTAATGATAAATTGTAATTATTTCGCCTCTAGGTCCTATTTATTGCCTTACCTCCCTACTCTTCTACATTTGCACACACTGTACATAGATTTTTCTATTGTGTTTTTGACTGTTTGTTTGTTTATGTGTAACTCTGTGTTATTGTTTGTGTCGTACTGCTTTGCTTTATCTTGGCCAGGTCGCAGTTGAAAATGAGAACTTGTTCTCAACTTGCCTAAATAAATAAAGGTGAAATAAAAATATATTCCTGATCGTAATTCTGGTTGTGCTGCTAAGTTGACGTCTCTCTGATATCCAATAGTTCTTCCTGGGTGTATGTAATACACTTACGGTTTTATGGGCTACCAAAAACCAACATAGAGCACAGTAATCTAAGGACTAGAAGCATTGAAATCCTACATTAAAAGCATCTTAAATAAGTGTGTCTTCAGCAGGGATATAAAAGAGGCCCTGAATCTGCAGGCCTGATCTCCTCTGGCAGACCATTCCAAATTCTATGGGTCCTAATGGTAAATGTCTAGTCTCCTTCATTTTCAATCTAGACTTTGAAATGGTCAACAGTGGACTGCCAGACAATCTAAGGCTGTGACCAGGCTCATAGGCAGATGAATGGTCAACAGTGGCCTGCAAGAGGATCTCAGGCTGTCCTGGCTCGTTGGGAGATGAATGGTCAACAGTGGCCTGCAGGGGGATCTCAGGCTGGTCAGGAGATGAATGGTCAACAGTGGCCTGCAGGGGGATCTCAGGCTGGTCAGAAGATGAATGGTCAACAGTGGCCTGCAGGGGGATCTCAGGCTGGTCAGGAAATGAATGGTCAACAGTGGCCTGCAGGGGGATCTCAGGCTGGTCAGGAGATGAATGGTCAACAGTGGCCTGCAGGGGGATCTCAGGCTGGTCGGGAGATTAATGGTCAACAGTGGCCTGCAGGGGGATCTCAGGCTGTGTCCTGGCTCGTCGGGAGATGATTGGTCAACAGTGCCCTGCAGGGGGATCTCAGGCTGGTCGGGAGATGAATGGTCAACAGTGGCCTGCAGGGGGATCTCAGGCTGGTCAGGAGATGAATGGTCAGAGATATAGAATGGGGCTAAACCAAGCCTAGTCTTAAACATGATTAATACAATGTTAAAATCTATTCTAAATGTAACTGGTAGCCAGCGTAGAGAAGCTAAAACAGATGTGATATAGTTACATTTCCTGGTGCATATTAGAAGCCAAGCTGCAGAACTAACTGTAGACGATGGAGTGATATTTGACTGAGAAAGAGTTAGAGTAATCTAGATGTGAGGAAATAAAAACATCCATTTCTCCAGATCAGTGACAGATATAATACTTAAACAGATATAAGACTTTAGCCACATTTCTTAGACGCTAAAGAGGCGTCCGTTTGAGATGCAGCCCCTGAAAGGGAGCTGGCAGGTGAGTCATATTAAACCCTGCCTTGCCTTATCATCTCATTACGCATGGAGTAATTTACACTGAAAATTAACCTGAGCTGCATCCCAAATGGGCCTTGCCATTGTTATGCTGTCTTTATGGATAAAGGTCACATTTCACATGCATAAAAGACATATCATGCTGCCTCAGTCCTCTTGAGGAAATAGGAGCAGCAAATTGCCCCGAGGCGGTATGAGAAAATATCTTTTACAGTTTGACGTAACCCCCCATGGATCAACCAATCATACGTGGACAATTATGGATCAGCCAATTGACTCGCTTCCTGTGATGTGGTGTTTGTTTTAAACTGTTAGCTGGAGCAGATGTTTTCCTACTGTATTGTCTCCTCTTCATCCTCTTCATCCTCCTCCTCATCCCCTGTACTTTACTGGGCGACTCAGGTTTATAGGTCCCAGGACGGTGATACACCAAAACATCACACAGAGAAGAGCCAAACTGATCTGTTAATGTTCTGTCACTGTCTCAATCACCCCTCGTTTTCCAGTGTCCTTCGGAGAGGGACTGGCCCTCGTTTTCCAGTGTTCTTCGGAGAGGGAATGGCCCTTGTTTTCCAGTGTCCTTCGGAGAGGGAATGGCCCTCGTTTTCCAGTGTTCTTCGGAGAGGGAATGGCCCTTGTTTTCCAGTGTTCTTCGGAGAGGGAATGGCCATCGTTTTCCAGTGTCCTTCGGAGAAGGAATGGCCCTTGTTTTCCAGTGTCCCTCTGTGAGGGAATGGCCCTTGTTTTCCAGTGTCCTTCGGAGAGGGAATGGCCATCGTTTTCCAGTGTCCTTCGGAGAGGGAATGGCCCTTGTTTTCCAGTGTTCTTCGGAGAGGGAATGGCCATCGTTTTCCAGTGTCCTTCGGAGAGGGAATGGCCCTTGTTTTCCAGTGTTCTTCGGAGAGGGAATGGCCATCGTTTTCCAGTGTCCTTCGGAGAGGGAATGGCCCTTGTTTTCCAGTGTCCCTCTGTGAGGGAATGGCCCTTGTTTTCCAGTGTCCTTTGGAGAGGGAATGGCCATCGTTTTCCAGTGTCCTTCGGAGAGGGAATGGCCCTTGTTTTCCAGTGTTCTTCGGAGAGGGAATGGCCATCGTTTTCCAGTGTCCTTCGGAGAGGGAATGGCCCTTGTTTTCCAGTGTTCTTCGGAGAGGGAATGGCCATCGTTTTCCAGTGTCCTTCGGAGAGGGAATGGCCCTCGTTTTCCAGTGTCCTTCGGAGAGGGAATGGCCCTCGTTTTCCAGTGTCCCTCTGTGAGGGAATGTCCCTCATTTTCCAGTGTCCTTCGGTGAGGGAATGGCCCTTGTTTTCCAGTGTCCCTCTGTGAGGGAATGTCCCTCGTTTTCCAGTGTTCTTCGGAGAGGGAATGGCCATCGTTTTCCAGTGTCCTTCGGAGAGGGAATGGCCCTCATTTTCCAGTGTCCTTCGGAGAGGGAATGGCTCTCGTTTTCCAGTGTCCTCCGGAGAGGGAATGGCCCTCGTTTTCCAGTGTCCTTCGGAGAGGGACTGGCCCTCGTTTTCCAGTGACCTTCGGAGAGGGAATGGCCCTCGTTTTCCAGTGTCCCTCAGTGAGGGAATTGGCCTCATTTTCCAGTGAGGGAATGGCACTCAAATGTAGAACTTTTAATGGCGTCTTGCTTTCTGTCTTTGCCCAACGTTTTTTGTAAAGTCCTGACATTTTTATCTGCACCTGTCTGGTTGAAAGTCTCCTCTCCTACTCAACCTCCCGAAAAAAAAGCTTCTACCAAGCAGCTGTGACACCTACTCCCGCTGCATGCGGCACTGCTGCAAGGATCCCACCCAGCGATCTGCTCCCCGTCTGCCCTGGCCTGTCTCCCCCTGTCTGGTACAGGTACCTCAGCCACATACACACACATCCTGCAGGCTTTGGACTGATCAAAATTTTATGTAGGCTAATTAACTTGTTCTACAGCTGCACCATCGACAGCATCCTGACTGGTTGCATCACCGCCTGGTATGGCAACTGCTCGGCCTCCGATTGCACTACAGAGGGCAGTGTGTACGGCCCAGTTCATCACTGGGGCCAATTGTCAAAGACTCCAGCCACCCTAGTCAAAAACTGTTCTCTCTGCTACTGCACGGCAAGTGGTACCGGAGCGCCAAGTCTAGGTCCAAAAGACTTCTTAACAACTTCTACCAGCAAGCCATGACTCCTGAACAGTTAATCAAAGGGCTACCCAGACCCCTCATTTACGCTGCTGCTACTCTCTGTTTATTATCAATGCATAGTCCCTTTAACTCTACCTACCTGTACATATTACCTCAATTACCCTGACTAACCGGTGCCCCCGCACATTGATTCTGTACCGGTACCCCCTGTATATAGCCTCCACATTGACTCTGTACCGTAACACCATGTATATAGCCTCCACATTGACTCTGTACCGTAACACCCTGTATATAGCCTCCACATTGACTCTGTACCGTAACACCCTGTATATAGCCTCCACATTGACTCTGTACCGTAACACCCTGTATATAGCCTCCACATTGACTCTGTACTGTACCCCCCTGTATATAGCCTCCACATTGACACTGTACCGTAATACCCTGTATATAGCCTCCACATTGACTCTGTACCGTAATACCCTGTATATAGCCTCCACATTGACTCTGTACCGGTACCTCCTGTATATAGCTCCACATTGACTCTGTACCGGCACCCCCTGTATATAGCCTCCACATCCACTCTGTACCGGTACCCCCTGTACATAGCCTCCACATTCACTCTGTACCGGTACCCCCTCTATATAGCCTCCACATTCTCTCTGTACCGGTACCCCCTGTATATAACCTCCACATTCACTCTGTACCGGTACCCCCTGTATATAGCCTCCACATTGACTCTGTACCGGTACCCCCTGTATATAGCCTCCACATTGACTCTGTACCGGTACCCCCTGTATATAGCCTCCACATTGACTCTGTACCGGTACCCCCTGTATATAGCCTCCACATTGACTCTGTACCGGTACCCCCTGTATATAGCCTCCACATTGACTCTGTACCGGTACCCCCTGTATATAGCCTCCACATTCACTCTGTACCGGTACCCCCTGTATATAGCCTCCACATTCACTCTGTACCGGTACCCCCTGTATATAGCTCCACATTGACTCTGTACCGGTACCCCCTGTATATAGCCTCCACATTCACTCTGTACCGGTACCCCCTGTGTATAGCTCCACATTGACTCTGTACCGGTACCCCCTGTATATAGCCTCCACATTCACTCTGTACCGGTACCCCCTGTATATAGCCTCCACATAGACTCTGAACCGGTACCCCCTGTATATAGCCTCCACATAGACTCTGTACCGGTACCCCCTGTATATAGCCTCCACATTGACTCTGTACCGGTACCCCCTGTATATAGCCTCCACATTGACTCTGTACCGGTACCCCCTGTATATAGCCTCCACATTGACTCTGTACCGGTACCCCCTGTATATAGCCTCCACATTCACTCTGTACCGGTACCCCCTGTATATAGCCTCCACATTCACTCTGTACCGGTACCCCCTGTATATAGCTCCACATTGACTCTGTACCGGTACCCCCTGTATATAGCCTCCACATTCACTCTGTACCGGTACCCCCTGTGTATAGCTCCACATTGACTCTGTACCGGTACCCCCTGTATATAGCCTCCACATTCACTCTGTACCGGTACCCCCTGTATATAGCCTCCACATAGACTCTGAACCGGTACCCCCTGTATATAGCCTCCACATAGACTCTGTACCGGTACCCCCTGTATATAGCCTCCACATTGACTCTGTACCGGTACCCCCTGTATATAGCCTCCACATTGACTCTGTACCGGTACCCCCTGTATATAGCCTCCACATTGACTCTGTACCGGTACCCCCTGTATATAGCCTCCACATTCACTCTGTACCGGTACCCCCTGTATATAGCCTCCACATTGACTCTGTACCAGTACCCCCTGTATATAGTCTCCACATTCACTCTGTACCGGTACCCCCTGTATATAGCCTCCACATTGACTCTGTACCGGTACCCCCTGTATATAGCCTCCACATTGACTCTGTACCAGTACCCCCTGTATATAGTCTCCACATTCACTCTGTACCGGTACCCCCTGTATATAACCTCCACACTGCTGCTCTTTAATTATTTGTTACTTATATTTTTAATTATTTACTTATCTGTTTTTTTACTTAACACTTATTTTTTCATTAAACTGCATTGTTGTTTAAGGGCTTGTAAGTAATAATTTCAGGTCTACACCTGTTGCATTCGGCGCATTTGACAAAAAACATTTGTTTTGATTTGAGAAGCTTATTTGTGTGAGCTTACTTAGAAGCGCGTTAATTAACTTGCATAGGCATTTAGTTAACTAGTATAGGCCTGCTATTTATTTAACTAGTTTAGGCCTACTATTTATTTAACTAGTACAGGCCGACTATTTATTTAGTTAACTGGTATTAACCTACCATTTATTAATTTAATTAGTATAGGCCTACTATTTATTCATTGAACTAGTATAGGCCTCTATTTGTTTAGTTAATTAGTATAGGCCTACTATTTATTTAGTTAACTAGTATAGGCCTACTAATTATTTAGTTAACTAGTATAGGCTTACTATTTATTTCGTTAACTAGTGTAGGCCTACTATTTATTTAGTTAACAAGTGTAGGCCTACTATTTATTTAGTTAACTAGTGTAGGCCTACTATTAATTTAACTTGTGTATGCCTACTATAAATTTAGTTAACTAGTATAGGCTTACTATTTATTTAGTTAACAAGTGTAGTCCTACTATTTATTTAGTTAACTAGTATAGACCTACTAGTTATTAATTTAACTAGTGTAGGCCTACTATTTATTCATTTAACTAGTGTATGCCTACTATTTATTTAGTTAACTAGTTATAGGCTTACTATTTATTTAGTTAACTAGTATAGACCTACTAGTTATTAATTTAACTAGTGTAGGCCTACTATTTATTAATTTAACTAGTGTATGCCTACTATTTATTTAGTTAACTAGTATAGGCTTACTATTTATTTAGTTAACTAGTGTAGGCCTAGTATTTATTTATTTAACTAGTGTAGGCCTACTATGAATTTAACTAGTGTATGCCTACTATTAATTTAGTTAACTAGTATAGGCTTACTATTTATTTAGTTAACTAGTGTATGCCTACTATTAATTTAGTTAACTAGTGTAGTCCTACTATTTATTTAGTTAACTAGTATAGACCTACTATTTATTAATTTAACTAGTGTATGCCTACTATTTATTTAGTTAACTAGTTATAGGCCTACTATGAATTTAACTAGTGTAGGCCTACTATTTATTTAGTTAACTAGTGTAGGCCTACTATTTATTAATTGAACTAGTATAGACCTACTATTTATTTAGTTAACAAGTATAGGCTTACTATTTATTAATGTAACTAGTATAGGCCTACTATTTATTAATTTAACTAGTTTAGACCTACTATTTATTAATTTAACTAGTGTAGACAAACTATTTATTAATGTAACTAGTGTATTCCTACAATTTATTAATTTAACTAGTATAGACCTACTATTTATTAATTTAACTAGTATAGACCTACTATTTATTAATTTAACTAGTGTAGATCTACTATTTATTAATTTAACTAGTGTAGACCAACTATTTATTAATTTAACTAGTATAGACCTACTATTTATTAATTTAACTAGTATAGACCTACTATTTATTAATTTAACTAGTGTAGATCTACTATTTATTAATTTAACTAGTATAGACCTACTATTTATTAATTTAACTAGTATAGACCTACTATTTATTAATTTAACTAGTATAGACCTACTATTTATTAATGTAACTAGTGTAGACCTACTATTTATTAATTTAACTAGTATAGACCTACTATTTATTAATTTAACTAGTGTATTCCTACTATTTTTTTATTTGATTTCATACTTTTATAGTCTACAGAACTCATCAACTGTTCTCTGAAGTTATCGCTCTTACAATGGCCCCAAGCTGTTACATTTTTTACAGTGACTCCTGCGCGCTTTGTTGACTATGAACTTGCTAGTTACCCGACCGTGGGACAGAAAATGTTTGTTCACACTCGGCACTCTGACTCTCTATTGGTTACACAGACTCTTGGCCACTCATCCTATTCTAACCCCGTCTCATCGGCTTAGTATTAAATTGTTGTACAATAGGATCTTGTTACCATCTGATGCTTTCAAATGTCATAAAACATCAACACTGCAAATCTTTACCTGTCCTCTGCCGTGCCCTGATTATATTACTAATGATGATACTGGAAATGTTCATGTACACCCTGGCCCATCTACTGTTGCTAGCCCCAATTCTGACTTGTGCTCTGATTTCTGCATCAATGATTTCTGTTCTCGTAAAAGCCTGGGTTTTCTGCATGTTAACACTAGAAGCTTATTACCTAAAATGGATCAATTGAGAGTGTGGGTTCACAGCTTCAATCCAAATGTGTTGGTCATTACTGAGATGTGGTTAATGAAGAGTGTTTTGAACACTGATATTAACCTTTCTGGTTATAACCTTTTTTGACAAGACAGATCTTCCAAAGGCGGTGGAGTGGCAATCTTTACCAAGGAACCCATTCAGAGCTCTGTTGTCTATCAAGTCTGTCCCCAAACAATTTGATTTGCTGGTTTTAAGCATTAAGCTTTCAAATAGCTCTTTGTTGACTGTGGCTGGGTGATATCGTCCTCCATCACCACCGGCCGGTACCCTACAGCTCTCTCCTGGCCCCTTACCAGTGCTTCATTTGGAAAAGAAATTAGGAGGTGACAGAAAAGAAAGGGAGTGTGACCTGGGAAGCTCCGGAATGCATTAGTTATTTCATGCAATTCTATGAAATTATTTTTACATGAGGTGTGTAGAGGACAAGGATAATTAACTAAGAGGCAACTCATATTAACTTATTGATAGCTTTTATGATACTTTTTGCAAAAAGCGAGGAAAACAAAATCATACCACAAGAGGTATCGGATCTGGCCACGTATTGTTTTAGCCTGTAGCCCTGTAGCCCTGTACCCCTGTAGCCCTATAGCCCTGTAGCCCTGTAAACCTGTAGCCCTGTAGCCCTGTAGCCCTGTAGCCATGTAACCCTGTAACCCTGAAGCCCTGGAGCCATGTAGCCATGTAACCCTGTAGCCCTGTAACCCTGTAGCTCAGTAACCCTGTAGCCCTGTAGCTCTGTAACCCTGTAACCCTGTAGCCCTGTAGCTCTGTAACCCTGTAACCCTGTAGCCATGTAACCCTGTAGCCCTGTAACCCTGTAGCCATGTAACCCTGTAGCCCTGTAGCCATGTAACCCTGTAGCCCTGTAACCCTGTAACCCTGTAGCCATGTAACCCTGTAACCCTGTAGCCATGTAACCCAGGCTTCACAGATCAGTGACTGAGTTAAACTCAAAATATGCTATTCTATGCTTTTGAAAATACATTTTCTTATTTTTTGATTTTTATTTTAGGACCTGCCTAAACAAATGAATAAAAATCTATTCACTGTTTCATGTAGTAGGCTATGTATGATAGAAATATACGGAGCTGCTGAAGGTATAGATCAATATACAGAGCTGCTGAAGGTATAGATCAATATACGGAGCTACTGAAGGTATAGATCAATATACGGAGCTACTGAAGGTATAGATCAATATACGGAGCTACTGAAGGTATAGATCAATATACGGAGCTACTGAAGTTATAGATCAATATACGGAGCTACCGAAGGTATAGATCAATATACGGAGCTACTGAAGTTATAGATCAATATACGGAGCTACTGAAGGTATAGATCAATATACGGAGCTACTGAAGGTATAGATCAATATACGGAGCTACTGAAGGTATAGATCAATATACGGAGCTACTGAAGATATAGATCAATATACGGAACTACTGAAGGTATAGATCAATATACGGAGCTACTGACGGTATAGATCAATATACGGAGCTGCTGAAGGTATAGATCAATATACGGAGCTGCTGAAGGTATAGATCAATATATGGAGCTACTGAAGGTATAGATCAATATACGGAGCTACTGAAGGTATAGATCAATATACGGAGCTACTGAAGGTATAGATCAATATACGGAGCTACTGAAGGTATAGATCAATATACGGAGCTGCTGAAGGTATAGATCAATATACGTAGCTGCTGAAGGTATAGATCAATATATGGAGCTACTGAAGGCATAGATCAATATACGGAGCTACTGAAGGTATAGATCAATATACGGAGCTACTGAAGGTATAGATCAATATACGGAGCTACTGAAGGTATAGATCAATACATATACGGAGCTACTGAAGGTATAGATCAATATACGGAGCTACTGAAGGTATAGATCAATATACGGAGCTGCTGAAGGTATAGATCAATATACCGTCAACGAGGATGTAAATGAGGAAGCCTACTGATCGCCAGCAGGCCACGTCAACAAGTGGAACATACCGTTTAATTAGGCCTACACTGTGCATTTTCTTACGGGTTTGGAATGTCTTATAAAAATGGGAATTTAAACTCCAACTCCACCCGTTGTATTTTTACATCTCAATAACTAAGGCTGTGGGCACCAAACTGAAAAAATAAATGGGCCCATCCATGGAAATTACCGTCCAACTGATTTGTTCTGGCGCCGGGTCTGGGTTATCTACTCAACACAAGAGGGCAGAGTTAGGCCCCTTGCAGCGGACATCACTGAAGTGTAGGGTTTAGTGTGGAGTGTGTATGTACTCACCATATCAGGGCCAGAGTTAGGGCCCCTTGCAGCAGACATCACTGTAGTGTAGTGTTTAGTGTGGAGTGTGTATGTACTCACCATATCAGGGCCAGAGTTAGGGCCCCTTGCAGCAGACATCACTGTAGTGTAGTGTTCAGTGTGGAGTGTGTATGTACTCACCATATCAGGGCCAGAGTTAGGGCCCCTTGCAGCAGACAGGAGGACCAGAGGAGGGGTGAGGGGAGGTGTCGGGACGATGAAGCTCTGCCCACTGGGACACCTGCCCTATGGGGCTCTGCTGAGGGAGGGGCCGGGGAGGGGGTAGTCTCTGGAACACAGCCAATCACAACACAGCCAATTATAACATAACAAGTCAGATACACATATCCAATCAGAACATAGCAGGTTAAAACACAGCCAATAAGAAGGCAACAGAGATGGCAGGACATGTCTGACCATAGTGCAATGTCAGAATAGAACATAGATACATACATATAGCTCCATACAGTATATCTACAGCCACTATACACTTGTCAACATATCAAAAACTCAATAAAGACAGCAGGGCATGCCAAGACATCTTCTACCATAGTAGACCATGACAGAACATCTTCTACTAGAGCAGAACATGACAGGACATATTCTACTAGAGCATAACATGACAGGACATATTCTACTAGAGCAGAACATGACAGGACATATTCTACTAGAGCAGAACATGACAGAACATATTCTACTAGAGCAGAACACGACAGGACATATTCTACTAGAGCAGAACATGACAGGACATATTCTACTAGAGCAGAACATGACAGAACATATTCTACTAGAGCAGAACACGACAGGACATATTCTACTAGAGCAGAACATGACAGGACATCTTCTACTGGAGCAGAACATGACAGAATATCTTCTACTAGAGCAGAACATGACAGGACATATTCTACCAGAGCAGAAGATGTCAGGACATGCTTGACCAGAGCAGAAGATGTCAGGACATGTTTGACCAAAGCAGAAGATGACAGGACATCTTCTACCAGAGCAGAACATCTTCTACCATAGTAGACCATGACAGAACATCTTTGACCAGAGCATAATATAACAGAACATCTTCGACCAGAGCATAATATAACAGAACATCTTCTACTAGAGCAGAACATGCCAGGACATATTCTACTAGAGCAGAACATGACATGACATCTTCAACCAAAACAGAACATGACAGAACAACTCTACCAGAGCAGAACATGAGAGAACATATTCTACGAGAGCAGAGCATCTTCAACCAGAGCAGAACATGACAGAACATCTTCAACCAGAGCAGAACATCTTCAACCAGAGCAGAACATGACAGAACAACTTCTACCAGAGCAGAACATGACAGGACATCTTCTACCAGAGCAGAACATCTTCAACCAGAGCAGAACATGACAGGACATCTTCAACCAGAGCAGAACATCTTCTACCAGAGCAGAACATGACAGGACATCTTCTACCAGAGCAGAACATGACAGGACATCTTCTACCAGAGCAGAACATCTTCAACCAGAGCAGAACATGACAGGACATCTTCAACCAGAGCAGAACATCTTCTACCAGAGCAGAACATGACAGGACATCTTCTACCAGAGCAGAACATGACAGGACATCTTCTACCAGAGCAGAACATCTTCAACCAGAGCAGAACATGACAGGACATCTTCAACCAGAGCAGAACATCTTCTACCAGAGCAGAACATGACAGGACATCTTCTACCAGAGCAGAACATGACAGGACATCTTCTACCAGAGCAGAACATCTTCAACCAGAGCAGAACATGACAGGACATCTTCAACCAGAGCAGAACATCTTCTACCAGAGCAGAACATGACAGGACATCTTCAACCAGAGCAGAACATGACAGGACATCTTCTACCAGAGCAGAACATGACAGGACATCTTCTACCAGAGCAGAACATCTTCAACCAGAGCAGAACATGACAGGACATCTTCAACCAGAGCAGAACATCTTCTACCAGAGCAGAACATGACAGGACATCTTCAACCAGAGCAGAACATGACAGAACATCTTCAACCAGAGCAGAACATGACAGAACATCTTCAACCAGAGCAGAACATGACAGGACATCTTCTACCAGAGCAGAACATCTTCAACCAGAGCAGAACATCTTCAACCAGAGCAGAACATGACAGGACATCTTCAACCAGAGCAGAACATCTTCTACCAGAGCAGAACATGACAGGACATCTTCTACCAGAGCAGAACATGACAGGACATCTTCTACCAGAGCAGAACATCTTCAACCAGAGCAGAACATGACAGGACATCTTCAACCAGAGCAGAACATCTTCTACCAGAGCAGAACATGACAGGACATCTTCAACCAGAGCAGAACAACTTCTACCAGAGCAGAACATGACAGGACATCTTCTACCAGAGCAGAACATGACAGGACATCTTCTACCAGAGCAGAACATCTTCTACCAGAGCAGAACATGACAGGACATCTTCAACCAGAGCAGAACATCTTCTACCAGAGCAGAACATGACAGGACATCTTCTACCAGAGCAGAACATGACAGGACATCTTCTACCAGAGCAGAACATCTTCAACCAGAGCAGAACATGACAGAACATCTTCAACCAGAGCAGAACTTACAGTAGCCTAGATAGCGACCTCAGCCCAACACCAAGCAACCTCTTCAGATGTTAGGATCTCTTGGCGTAAGGGCTAAGATGATGGGTTTGAGTCCCAACCCTGGCTGGGTTTGAGTCCCAGCCAGGGCTACCCCCCAAAATGTCATACAATACCTAAAATCAAATCAAGTGTTATTTGTCACATGCTTGGTAAACAACAAGTGTAGATGTTTACTTAAGGTCCTTCCCAACAATGGAGAGAGACGAACAGTGAAATGCTTCCTTAGGGCCCTTCCCAACAATGCAGAGAGTAAGAAATTGAGATATCATAGAAAAATAACAATGAATAAATCCACAATGAGTAACAATAAGTCGATGTGCAGGGGTACGAGGTAATTGAGGTAGATACACTTCATGGCCAAAATCATGGGCATTAATATTCAGTTGGTCCCCCCTTTGCTGCTACAACAGCCTCCACTCTTCTGGGAAGGCTGTTATAGCAGGTCAGGGCTCTGTGCAGGCCAGTCAAATTCTTCCACATCGATCTCGAAAAACCAATTCTCTAAGGACCTCGCTTTGTACACAGGGACCTTGTCATGCTGAAATGAGTGCTCGATTTGATACACCTATCAGCAATGGGTGTGGCTGAAATAGGTGAATCCAATCATTTGAAGGGGTGTCCACATATTTTCGTATGTACAGTCCATAATGACAGACTGTATTATTAATTACAGTATGACAGACTATAATGGTTACAGTAGTTAATGACAGACTACAGTGCCTTCGGAAAGTATTCAGATCCCTTGACTTTTTCTCCATTTTGTTATATTACAACCTTATTATAAAATGGATTATGGAAAATGGCCTACTTCCGGCGTTCCTAGGAAACTATGCAGTATTTAATTTTTTTTAACGTTATTTCTTACATTGTTACCCCAGGTAATCTTAGGTTTTATTACAGACAGTTGGGAGGAACTACTGAATATAAGAGCAACGTCAACTCACCATCATTACGACCAGGAATACGACTTTCCCGAAGCGGATCCTGTGTTTTGCCCACCACCCAGGACAATGGATCAGATCCCAGCCGGCGAACCAAAACAACGTCGCCGTAAAAGGGGCAGACGAAGCGGTCTTCTGGTCAGGCTCCGTAGACGGACACATCGCGCACCACTCCCAAGCATACTACTCGCCAATGTCCAGTCTCTTGACTACAAGGTTGATGAAATCCGAGCAAGGGTAGCATTCCAGAGAGACAGAGACTGTAAGGTTCTTTGCTTCACGGAGTCGGTGCAGCCAGCTGGATTGATGGCAGCATTCGTGCGAAACTGAAAGCGCAAACCATTGCTTTTAACCAGGGCAAGACGACCGGATACATGACCGAATACAAACAGTGTAGCTATTTCCTCCGCAAGGTAATCAAACAAGCTAAGTGTCAGTATATAGACAAAGTAGAGTCGCAATTCAACAGCTCAGACACAAGAGGTATGTGGCAGGGTCTACAGTCAATCATGGATTACAAAAAGAAAACCAGCCCCGTCGCGGACCAGGATGTCTTGCTCCCAGACAGACTAAATAACTTCTTTGCTCGCTTTGAGGACAATACAGTGCCACTGACACGGCCCGCCACCAAAACCTGCGGACTCTCCTTCACTGCAGCCGACGTGAGTAAAACATTTAAACGTGTTAACCCTCGCAAGGCTGCAGGCCCAGACGGCATCCCCAGCCGCGTCCTTAAAGCATGCGCAGACCCCGCCCTGTGCAACTGGGTAATGGACTTCCTGACGGGCTGCCCCCAGGTGGTGAGGGTAGGTAACAAAATCTCCACCCCGCTGATCCTCAACACTGGGGCCCCACAAGGGTGCTTTCTGAGCCCTCTCCTGTACTCCCTGTTCAACCACGACTGCGTGGCCATGCACGCCTCCAACTCAATCATCAAGTTTGCAGACGACACTACAGTGGTAGGCTTGATTACCAACAATGACGAGACGGCCTACAGGGAGGAGGTGAGGGCACTCGGAGTATGGTGTCAGGAAAATAACCTCACACTCAACGTCAACAAAACAAAGGAGATGATCGTGGACTTCAGAAAACAGCAGAGGGAACACCCCCCTATCCACATCGACAGGACAGTAGTGGAGAGGGTAGTAAGTTTTAAGTTCCTCGGCGTACACATCACGGAAAAACTGAATTGGTCCACCCACACAGACAGCAGCGCCTCTTCAACCTCAGGAGGCTGAAGAAATTTAGCTTGTCACCAAAAGCACTCACAAACTTTTACAGATGCACAATCGAGAGAATCCTGTCGGGCTCTATCACAGCCTGATACGGCACCTGCTCTAACATTGAGTGGCTGCTGCCAACATACTGACTCAACTCCAGCCACTTTAATAATGGAAAATTGATGTAATTTTTTTTAACACTAGCCACTTTAAACAATGCTACTTTTATATGTTTACATACCCTAAATTACTCATCTCATATGTATATACTGTACTCGATAGCATCTACTGCATCTTTATGTAATACATGTATCACTAGCCACTTTAAACTATGCCACTTTGTTTACATACCCTAAATTACTCATCTCATATGTATATACTGTACTCGATACCATCTACTGTATCTTGCCTATGCCGTTCTGTACCATCACTCATTCATTTATCTTTATGTACATATTCTTTATTCCTTTACACTTGTGTGTATAAGGTAGTTGTTGTGGAATTGTTAGGTTAGATTACACGTTGGTTATTACTGCATTGTCAGAACTAGAAGCACAAGCATTTTGCAACACTCGCATGAACATCTGCCAACCATGTGTATGTGACAAATAACATTTGATTTGATTTAATAGTTTTTTCCCTTATTCCCCTTTTCCCCTCAACAATCTACACACAATACCGCATAATGAAAAAGCAAAAACAGGTTCATAGTATTATTTTCAAATTCATAAAAAAAATGTAAAACTGAAATATGACATTTACATAAGTATTCAGACCCTTTACTCCACCTTTGGCTGCAATTACAGCCTCTAGTCTTCTTGGGTATGACGCTACAAGCTTGGCACACCTGTATTTGGGGAGTTTCTCCAATTCTTCTCTGCAGATCCTCTCAAGCTCTGTCAGGTTGGATGGTAAGCATTGCTGCACAGCTATTTTAGGTCTCTCCAGAGATGTTAGATCGGGTTCAAGTCCGGGCTCTGGCTGGGCCACTCAACAACATTCAGAGACTTGTCCCAAAGCCACTCCTGCGTTGTCTTGGCTGTGTGCTTAGGGTCGTTGTCCTGTTGGAAGGTGAACCTTCACCCCAGTCTGAGGTCCTGAGCGCTCTGGAGCAAGTTTTCATCAAGTTTCTCTTTGTACTTTGCTCCGTTCATCTTTCCCTTGATCCTGACTAGTGTCCCAGTCCCTGCCTCTGAAAATAATTCCCACAGAATGATGCAGCCAACATCATACTTCCCTGTAGGGGTGGTGCCAGGTTTCCTCTCAACGTGACGCCAAAGAGTTCAATCTTGGTTTCATCAGACCAGAGAATCTTGTTTCTCTTGGATAGAGAGTCCATTAGGTGCCTTTTGGCAAACTCCAAGCAGGCCGTCACATTCCTTTTACTGAAGAGCGGCTTTCGTCTGGCCACTGTACCATAAAGGCCTGATTGGTGGAGTGCTGCAGAGATGGTTGTCCTTCTGGAAGGTTCTCCTATCTCCACAGAGGAACTCTGAAGCTCTGTCAGAGTGACTATCGGGTTCTTTGTCACCTTCTTGACCAAGGCCCTTCTCCCTCGATTGTTCAGTTTGTCCCTGCGGCCAGCTTTAGGAAGAGTCTTGGTGGTTCCAAACGTATTCAATTTTAAAATGATGGAGGCCACTGTGTTCTTGGGGACCTTCAATGCTGCAGAAATGTTTTGGTACCCTTCCCTAGATCTTTGCCGCCAAAGGCTCTCTACAGGTAGAGCAACAGGACACTCTGGACAGGTAGAGCAACAGGGCACTCTGTACAGGTAAAGCAACAGGACACTCTGTACAGGTAAAGCAACAGGACACTCTGTACAGGTACAGGTAAAGCAACAGGACACTCTGTACAGGTAAAGCAACAGGACACTCTGTACAGGTAAAGCAACAGGACACTCTGTACAAGCAGAGGTAAAGCAACAGTACACTCTGTACAGGTAAAGCAACAGGACACTCTGTACAAGTAGAGGTAAAGCAACAGGACACTCTGTACAGGTAAAGCAACAGGACACTCTGTACAAGTAGAGGTAAAGCAACAGGACACTCTGTACAGGTAAAGCAACAGGACACTCTGTACAGGTAAAGCAACAGGACACTCTGTACAAGTAGAGGTAAAGCAACAGGACACTCTGTACAGGTAAAGCAACAGGACACTCTGTGCAAGTAGAGGTAAAGCAACAGGACACTCTGTGCAAGTAGAGGTAAAGCAACAGGTCACTCTGTACAGGTAAAGCAACAGGACACTCTGAACAGGTAAAGCAACAGGACACTCTGTACAGGTAGAGGTAAAGCAACAGGACACTCTGTACAGGTAGAGCAACAGGACACTATGTACAGGTAGAGGTAAAGCAACAGGACACTGTACAGGTAGAGCAACAGGACACTCTGTACAGGTACAGGTAAAGCAACAGGACACTCTGTACAGGTAGAGGTAAAGCAACAGGACACTCTGTACAGGTAAAGCAACAGGACACTCTGTACAGGTAAAGCAACAGGACACTCTGTACAGGTAGAGGTAAAGCAACAGGACACTCTGTACAGGTTAAGCAACAGGACACTCTGTACAGGTACAGGTAAAGCAACAGGACACTCTGTACAGGTAAAGCAACAGGACACTCTGTACAGGTAAAGCAACAGGACACTCTGTACAGGTAGAGGTAAAGCAACAGGACACTCTGTACAGGTAAAGCAACAGGACACTCTGTACAGGTAGAGGTAAAGCAACAGGACACTGTACAGGTAGAGGTAAAGCAACAGGACACTCTGTACAGGTAGAGGTAAAGCAACAGGACACTCTGTACAGGTAAAGCAACAGGACACTCTGTACAGGTAGAGGTAAAGCAACAGGACACTCTGTACAGGTAAAGCAACAGGACACTCTGTACAGGTAGAGGTAAAGCAACAGGACACTCTGTACAGGTAAAGCAACAGGACACTCTGTACAGGTAGAGGTAAAGCAACAGGACACTGTACAGGTAGAGCAACAGGACACTCTGTACAGGTAGAGGTAAAGCAACAGGACACTGTACAGGTAAAGCAACAGGACAGATAAAAAACAGTATCAGCAGTGAATGTGCAAAAATTGCCAATGCACACTAACTATTTAGCAGTCTTATGGCTTGGGGTTAGATGCTGTTCAGGGTCCTGTTGGTTCCAGACTTGCAATCTGTGACTTGGGTGGTTGGAGACTTTGACAATTTTTAGGGCCTTCCTTTGATGCCGCCTTGTGTAGAGGTCCTGGATGGCAGGAAGCTTGGCCCCAGTGATGTACTGGGCCGTACTCACTATCCTCTGTAGCGCCTTGTGATTGGATGCCAAGTTCTTGTCATACCAAGCGGTGATGCCGCCAGTCAAGATGCTCTCAATGGTACAGCTGTAGAACTTTTTTGAAGATGTGAGGGACCATGCATGAAGGGGCCAACCCTACTTGTCCAGCCACAATACACCTGTCAAGATATTTCTAAAAGGAAGGATGAACATTTACTACAACTAGTTATCAGAAAACTGGCCTAAATGTGAATATGACCAATTAAAATCTCCAAGAAATGTCAAGAACATAGTTGTTATAGATAATATATATCGTTGTATAGTTGTTATACATGCAGTTAGGAAGTGAACTGGTACTGAGTACACATTCATATTACTGCTGCCCTGTTAAAAACGTCTTAGTGATAGGCGTGCCGTCAATGGGACAGTTGTAAATCCTGCAGCACCTTGTGTCTCGATCGCAGATTTTTAGAGCAACAACAAGTGTCGGTACATATGAGTGTGTTATATTGTCTGAAAGCTTAAATTCGTGTTAATATAAATGCACTGTCCAGTGTATAGTAGCTTTTACTGTGAATAAATGCCATGCTATTGTTTGAGGAGAGCTCCTAAGAACAAAACACTTTTTTCACCGCGATAAGTTTGATACCTTCACCTCTGAAGGTGAAATGTGTGCTTACATTCTGAAATCTTGCTCTTATTCATCATCCCAAGGGTCCCAGAGATAACATGAACTGTCGTTTTGTTAGATAAAATAATTTTTCATATCCTAAAAAGGTCCATATAGCATACATGATCGATTTTGTATTTCCACTCGTTCAATTTGCAAAGACAGGAATCTGTGAAAATCTCACCCTAAACATTATTTCAACCAGTTAAATGACGTCCGTATTGATTCCTCAGAGATCCTAGAATGTAACCAGACTTCCCTATATCATTAGGGGGGAGTATATCCTACAGGACACCAAATTTGGTCCGAGAGCGACGCCTTCAAGGAGCACCGATGACGCGGACGACCATCACTTCATTGACTGTAACTTTGTCAAATCAGCACCAATCGGGGTTAAACAAAGCTAGCTAGATAGCCAATGAGCTGGGCTTTACGGGGGTATCGGGAAATTCCGTATCTGTCGCAAAATGTAGCTGCTAACCTTGTGCGACAACCAGCCTTTTCCTTTTGGACAAAAATTACAAGAATATGAAGTTATGAAAACTGGGTGTTTGCAAATGTTTATCTTATCATATGGCTACTAATACTGGAAAAGCTAAATCAAAGTCCAAGTACAAAGATTTGATGATATTCTTGCAGAAAAATGTAATGTGAATGTAAATGTCTCCTTCACGATTTGTCCAAATGTACCTGGGTGACTTCACATTAAATGTAATGTAGTTTGCTCATATTATCCGTCTGAAACACTGCTGCCATCTTGTGGATACCATCGCAATTTCAACCAGAGTGAAAAATAAATGGTTGTTATTTACTTTACCAGATCTATTGTGTTATATTCTCCGACATTCCTTTCTCATTTCCACAAACTTCAAAGTATTTCCTTTCAAGTGGTACAATAGAGTATGCATATCCTTGCTTCAGGTCCTGAGCTACAGGCAGTTCGGGAAAATTGAAAAAAGGGGGATATACCTGTATGGGCCAAATAATGATGATCCACACCCTATATGGGCCAAACAATGATGATCCACACCCTATATGGGACAAATAATGATGATCCACACCCTATATGGGCCAAATAAGGATGATCCACACCATATATGGGCCAATTAAGGATGATCCACACCATATATGGGCCAAATAATGATGATCCACACCCTATATGTGCCAAATAATGATGATCCACACCCTATATGGGCCAAAAAATGATCATACACACCTCTTCAAATATAGATATAATAATCTATTGAGCTCACAAGCAACGAATTAATCTACTATGGTGGGAGATTATAATATGTTTTTAAGTACCTCTATGGACCATAAAGGAAATCACACCACAAACTATCACCCTCTAGCACTTAAGGAGATCACAAAGACCATAGATACATTAGAACTAGTGGATATATGGAGACTGAAACACCCTGACCTAGTGAGATATACATGGAGGATTCTTAATCAAGATTACTTCCTGGTCTTGTTCTTGTTGGCATCAAAAGTTTAAAAAAAAGTGTTAATAGGAGACCGAATGCGATTGGACCACCATCTTATTGGCCTCCATATAAATCTTACAGAATTTCCACGTTGACAGGGATATTGGAAATTTAATCAAAGCCTATTGGATGACAATTTCTTCTTAACTAAGACAAAATATTTCATAATTTACTTTTTTTTCTGCACAACACACAGTACCAGTCAAAAGTTTGGACACCTACTCATTCAAGGGTTTTTCTTTATTTTTGACTATTTTATACATTGTAGAATAATAGTGGAGACATCAAAACTATGAAATAACACACATGGAATCATGTAGTAAACTAAAAATTGTTAAATAAATGAAAATATATTTTAGATTTTAGATTCTTCAGAATAGCCACCCTTTGCCTTACTGACAGCTTTGCACACTCTTGGCATTCTCTCAACCAGCTTCATGAGGTAGTCACCTGGAATGCATTTCAATTAACAGGTGTGCCTTGATAAAAAATAATTTGTGGAATTCCATTCCTTCTTAATGCGTTTGATCCAATCAGTTGTGTTGTGACAAGGTAGAGGTGGTATACAGAAGATAGCTCTATTTGGTAAAATACCAAGTCCATATTATGGCAAGAACAACTCAAATAAGCAAAGAGAAATGACAGTCCATCATTACTTTAAGACATGAAGGTCAGTCAATCAGGAACATTTCAAGAACTTTGAAAGTTTCTTCAAGTGAAGTCGCAAAAACCATCCAGCGCTATGATGAATAAGTGACTGCCACATGAAAGGAGGACCCAGAGTTTCCTCTGCTGCAGAGGAAAATTCCTTAGTGTTAACTGCACCTCAGATTGCAGCCCAATTGAATGCTTCACAGAGTTCAAGTAACAGACACATCTCAACATCCACTGTTCAGAGATTGCGTGAATCAGGCGTCCATGGTCGAATTGCTGCAAACAACACCAATAATTTTGGTTACTGCTTAATTCCATGTGTGTTATTTCATAGTTTTGATGTCTTCACTATTATTCTACAATGTAGAAAATAGTAAAAATAATGAAAAACCTCGGAATGAGTAGGTGTGTCCAGTAGGTGTGTCCAGTAGGTGTGTCCAGTAGGTGTGTGCAGTAGGTGTGTACAAACTGACTGGTACTGGACGTACATATGCAGCTGTCGAAAATATATCGAAAATATATGTGAATGTTTGCTCAATCCAAAGTTACAACCAACTGATTGTAGCAATACCACAAACATGGAGGAAAAGGGAGAAGGTAGGGAACTTGTTTGCCTGCCCTATATGAAAGATACAAATTGGCTGAAAGGAACTGGCATACATAGAAAAATATTCCACTTTCATTTGAGGACAAAATGTTGACAGCTGAGCCATACAGTTTGCAAAAAAATGGGAAGTTATTTTTGATGTACCGATTCCATGACACATGGTTTAAGAAATGGTACAAAAAACAACACTTGATTCTGAGGTCTATGGTGATAGGTGGGATGGGCTGAGAGAGGCTGAGGGGTGGGATTAAGGAGCTGAGGTCTATGGTGATAGGTGGGATGGGGCTGAGAGAGGCTGAGGGGTGGGATAAAAGAGCTGAGGTCTATGGTGATAGGTGGGATGGGCTGAGAGTGGCTGAGGGGGAGGGATTAAAGAGCTGAGGTCTATGGTGATAGGTGGGATGGGCTGAGAGAGGCTGAGGGGTGGGATTAAAGAGCTGAGGTCTATGGTGATAGGTGGGATTTGCTGAGAGTGGCTGAGGGGCAGGATTAAAGAGCTGAGGTCTATGGAGATAGGTGGGATGGGCTGAGAGTGGCTGAGGGGTGGGATTAAAGACCTGAGGTCTATGGTGATAGGTGGGATGGGATGAGAGTGGCTGAGGGGGTGGGATTAAAGAGCTGAGGTCTATGGTGATAGGTGGGATGGGCTGAGAGTGGCTGAGGGGTGGGATTTAAAAGCTGAGGTCTATGGTGATAGGTGGGATGGGCTGAGAGTGGCTGAGGGGTGGGATTTAAGAGCTGAGGTCTATGGTGATAGTTGGGATGGGCTGAGAGAGGCTGAGGTGCAGGATTAAAGAGCTTTGTTCGTTAATGTATTATTGTTATGTGATTTCTTTATGTAAAATGACCATGTATGTAAAAATGTATGTAGCAGAAAAGCTGAAAAAATATCAAAATGTGTCCTCCGAAGAGCGTGTGTTGTAATGGCTACATACTGAGGAGCGGTTCTTGCTCGGTGGTGGAGGGGATCTGTTTGGGTTAGGGTTGGGGTCAGGTTTGGGGTACGTACCGAGGAGTGGTTCCTGCTCAGTGGTGGAGGGGATCTGTTGGGGTTAGGGTTAGGGTCAGGTTTGGGGTACGTACCGAGGAGTGGTTCCTGCTCAGTGGTGGAGGGGATCTGTTGGGGTTAGGGTTGGGGTCAGGTTTGGGGTACGTACCGAGGAGTGATTCCTGCTCAGTGGTGGAGGGGATCTGTTGGGGTTAGGGTTGGGGTCAGGGTTGGGGTACGTACCGAGGAACGGTTCCTGCTCGGTGGTGGAGGGGATCTGTTTGGGTTAGGGTTGGGGTTAGGGTTGGGGTACGTACCGAGGAGTGGTTCCTGCTCGGTGGTGGAGGGGATCTGTTGGGGTTAGGGTTGGGGTTAGGGTTGGGGTACGTACCGATGAATGGTTCCTGCTCAGTGGTGGAGGGGATCTGTTGGGGTTAGGGTTGGGGTCAGGGTTGCGGTACGTACCGAGGAGCGGTTCCTGCTTGGTGGTGGAGGGGATCTGTTTGGGTTAGGGTTGGGGTCAGGGTTGGGGTACGTACCGAGGAGCGGTTCCTGCTCGGTGGTGGAGGGGATCTGTTGGGGTTAGGGTTGGGGTTAGGGTTGGGGTACGTACCGAGGAGCGGTTCCTGCTCGGTGGTGGAGGGGATCTGTTTGGGTTAGGGTTGGGGTTAGGGTTGGGGTACGTACCGAGGAGCGGTTCCTGCTCGGTGGTGGAGGGGATCTGTTGGGGTTAGGGTTGGGGTCAGGGTTGGGGTACGTACCGAGGAGTGGTTCCTGCTCGGTGGTGGAGGGGATCTGTTGGGGTTAGGGTTGGGGTTAGGGTTGGGGTACGTACCGAGGAGCGGTTCCTGCTCGGTGGTGGAGGGGATCTGTTGGGGTTTGTCCATCCAGGGGGTGGCGTGCACCGCAACACTCCAGTCACTCCAGGTGCCGATCTCCATGTCCTTAGCCGCCACCTGGATGATGTACTCCTTCCCCGCGTACGCATCCGTTATGGTGTGGGCCGTACTGTCTGTCAACTCCACCTGAAACACACCAATCAGAGAGAAGCACCATCCGTTATGGTGTGGGCCGTACTGTCTGTCAACTCCACCTGAAACACACCAATCAGAGAGAAGCACCATCCGTTATGGTGTGGGCCGTACTGTCTGTCAACTCCACCTGAAACACACCAATCAGAGAGAAGCACCATCCGTTATGGTGTGGGCCGTACTGTCTGTCAACTCCACCTGAAACACACCAATCAGAGAGAAGCACCATCCGTTATGGTGTGGGCCGTACTGTCTGTCAACTCCACCTGAAACACACCAATCAGAGAGAAGCACCATCCGTTATGGTGTGGGACGTACTGTCTGTCAACTCCACCTGAAACACACCAATCAGAGAGAAGCACTCATCCGTTATGGTGTGGGCCGTATTGTCTGACAACTCCACCTGAAACACACCAATCAGAGAGAAGCACCAGACAGCCAATCAGAAAGAAGAGGTAGAACCACAGGAAGTGTGATATTATTGATTAAAACAAAGTGATGTAATAAATGACACAACAACAAGCTAACAATACTGAGGATCACTGCTGATGTGGACCACATGGTCAGCATTAGTAGATGGAGGCACTTCAACCCATTATGGAGAAAACAAATCTCCTTTAGGGAAACACTATTACACTGGAAATGACCAGTTCTACACCTGTCTGTGAGAAGGAAACAACGTGTAGTTTCAACACTCTGCTCTCAGGCTGCTGCTCTCATACCGTCACCACTTCCCCTGACATGACGAATAGCCTGAACACCTGAACCAAAGGTTTTTCATTTATCAAATAATGGGAAAATGTGGTAATGGAGGATTAAAACCAAACAACAACAAACAATACATATTGAGTGTCACTGAATCCTGCAAGGAAAGGGATGCCAGTGTTCCAACCTAAAGAGAAGAAGAAGAGAGAAATGATTGAAGAACTTCAGAGCTGTTACATCGAGGGACAACTCCTTTAAGGGTCCACTGCAGCCGTCTCAACATCAAAAACAACATTTTACATAGTTATATAGACACTGAGTGGACAAAACATTAGGAACACCTGCTCTTTCCATGACATAGACTGACCAGGTGAATCCAGGTGATCCCTTATTCAATCCACTTCAATCAGTGTAGATGAAGGGGAGGAGACAGGTTAAATAAGAATGTTTAAGTCTTGAGACAATTGAGACATGGAATGTGTATGTGTGCCAGAGGGTGAAGGGCAAGACAAAATATTTAAGTGCCTTTGAATGGGGTATGGTAGTAGGTGCCAGGCGCATCGGTTAGATTGTGTCAAGAACTGTAACACTGCTGGGTTTTACACACTCAACAGTTTCCTGTGTGTCAAGAATGTTTCACCACCTAAAGGATATCCAGCCAACTTGACACAACTGTGGGAAGCATTGGAGTCAACATGGGCCAGCATCCCTGTGGAACGCTTTCGACACCTTGTAGAGTCTATGACCTGATGAATTGAGGCTGTTCTGAGGTCAAAGGGGGTGGAGTGGAATTCAGTATTAGGATGTAGTGTCCGACCAAACACAGAACGTTGGCAACATACAATATTCATGTTCAAGACACATTTCATGGGTTTTATGAGGGTTTGGAGAATATTCCATCGACGTCCCACCTAGTTCATGACTTAATATATCAATTATACAGTCTACTGTCGAGGAAGAAATGTGAGCCCTGTCCTCTGTAATATAGCTAGCATAATCAATACGTACACTAACATTCTGCAAACACATTAAACCAGTGATGGAGGGAATCTGACCTCTGATCAGGGCATCATGGCAGAACTCAGTACAATTTAGGCAGGATTCATCTATAGGAAATGTTTATGCATTGGTATGGAGAGGAATGGTAATGCATTGGTATTGAGAGGAATGGTTATGCATTTGTATTGAGAGGAATGGTAATGCATTGGTATTGAGAGGAATAGTAATGCATTGGTATTGAGAGGAATGGTAATGCATTGGTATTGAGAGGAATGGTAATGCTTTGGTATTGAGAGGAATGGTAATGCATTGGTATTGAGAGGAATGGTTATGCATTTGTATTGAGAGGAATGGTAATGCATTGGTATTGAGAGGAATGGTTATGCATTTGTATTGAGAGGAATGGTAATGCATTGGTATTGAGAGGAATGGTAATGCTTTGGTATTGAGAGGAATGGTAATGCATTGGTATGGAGAGGAATGGTAATGCATTGGTATTGAGAGGAATGGTAATGCTTTGGTATTGAGAGGAATGGTAATGCATTGGTATTGAGAGGAATGGTTATGCATTTGTATTGAGAGGAATGGTAATGCATTTGTATTGAGAGGAATGGTAATGCATTGGTATTGAGAGGATGGTAATGCATTGGTATTGAGAGGAATGGTTATGCATTTGTATTGAGAGGAATGGTAATGCATTGGTATTGAGAGGAATGGTAATGCATTGGTATTGAGAGGATGGTAATGCATTGGTATTGCGAGGATGGTAATGCTTTGGTATTGAGAGGAATGGTAATGCATTGGTATTGAGAGGAATGGTTATGCATTTGTATTGAGAGGAATGGTAATGCATTGGTATTGAGAGGAATGGTAATGCATTGGTATTGAGAGGATGGTAATGCATTGGTATTGCGAGGATGGTAATGCTTTGGTATTGAGAGGATGGTAATGCATTGGTATTGAGAGGAATGGTAATGCATTTGTATTGAGAGGAATGGTAATGCATTGGTATTGAGATGAATGGTAATGCATTGGTATTGTGAGGATGGTAATGCTTTGGTATTGAGAGGATGGTAATGCATTGGAGACTGCAGACTGTATAAAGGAAAGGTGATCGTTCACATACTACAGTAGTGATAGAAAGGCTCTGTCTCACGTGTTGCCACTGGTCTCTGATGAGGGGTCTGTATCGTAGGAAGTACTTCAGGGGGAAGATCTCTACATCAGGCCAGGTAGAGGGACTGTTCCAGGTGACCTCCAAACGACGCACGTTGCTGGGGATGGGAGTGGCCACCACCCTTTCAGGGGGGTCTGGTTTCACTACAGGGAGAGAAATGGGTTGGGGTTCACATCACCACAATACAATATATACAGTTGTCAGAAATGTACACACTTTAGCCAAATACATTTCAACTCATTTTTTTTAATTTTTTACAATTACTGACATTTAATCCTTGTAAAAATTCCCTGTTTTAGGTCAATTAGGATTACCATTTTATTTTAAGTGAAATGTCAGAATAATAGTAGAGACAATGATTTATTTCAGCTTTATTTATTTATTCACACTCCCAGTAGGTCAGAAGTTTAAATACACTAAATTAGCATTTTATAGCATTGCCTATAAATTGTTTAACTTGGGTCAAACATTTTGAGTAGCCTTCCACAAGCTTCCCTCAATAAATTGGGTGAATTTTGGCCCATTCCTCCTGACAGAGCTGATATAACTGAGTCAGGTTTATAGGCCTCCTTGCTCGCACACGTTTTTCAGTTCTGCCACAAAATTTCTATAGGATTGAGGTCAGGGCTTTGTGATGGTCACTCCAATACTTTGACTTTGTTGTCCTTAAGCCATTTTGCCACAACTTTGGAAGTATGTTTGGGGTCAATGTCCATTTGGAAGACCCCTTTGCGACCAATCTTTAACTTCCTGACTGATGTCTTGAGATGTTGCTTCAATATATCCACATAATTTCCTCATGATGCCATCTATTCCTCATGATGCCATCTATTTTGTGAAGTGCACCAGTCACTTCTGCCCCAAAGCACCCCACAACATGCTGCCACTCCCATGCTTCACGGTTGGGATGGTGTTCTTCAGCTTGCAAGCCTCCCCCTGTGTCCTCCAAACAAAACGATGGTCATTATGGCCAAACAGTTCTATTATTGTTTCATCAGACCAGAGGACATTTCTCCAAAAAGTACGATCTTTGTCCCCATGTGCAGTTACAAACCGTAGTCTGGCTTTTTAATGGCGGTTTTGGAGCAGTGGCTTCTTCCTTGCGGAGCTTCCTTTCAGGTTATGTCAATATAAGACTCGTTTTACTGTGGATATAGATACTTTTGTGCCTGTTTCCTCCAGCATCTTCACAAGGTCCTTTGCTGTTGTTCTGGGATTGATTTGCACTTTTCACACCAAAATAGGAGACAGAATTCACACTTCATCTCTAGGAGACAGAATGCGTCTCCTTCCTGAGCGGTATGACTACATTTTATTTTCTGAGGTCTAGGCTGATTTCTTTTGATTTTCCCATGATGTCAAGCAAAGAGGCACTGGGTTTGAAGGTAGGCCTTGAAATACATCCAAGCTGTTTAAATGCACAGTCAACTTAGTGTATGTACACTTCTGACCTACTGGAATTGTGATACAGTGAATTATAAGTGAAATAATCTGTCTGTAAACAATTGTTGGAAAAATGACTTGTGTCATGCACAAAGTAGATGTCCTAACCGACTTGCCAAAACGAAAGTTTGTAAACAAGAAATTTGCGGAGTGGTTCGAAAAACAAGTTTTAATGACTACAACCTAAGTGTATGTAAACTTCCGACTTCAACTGTATACAGAGAGAGAGAGACATCAGACCAAACAATACATATGACAAATGGAGGACAACAACATCAACACCATTATCCCAGACACCCTGGACCCACTCCAATGTGCAAACCGCCCCAACAGATCCACAGATGATTTCCACTCCACCCTGCCCCAACAGATCCACAGATGATGTCCACCCCACCCTGCCCCAACAGATCCACAGATGATGTCCACCCCACCCTGCCCCAACAGATCCACAGATGATTTCCACTCCACCCTGCCCCAACAGATCCACAGATGATTTCCACCCCACCCTGCCCCAACAGATCCACAGATGATTTCCACCCCACCCTGCCCCAACAGATCCACAGATGATGTCCACCCCACCCTGCCCCAACAGATCCACAGATGATTTCCACTCCACCCTGCCCCAACAGATCCACAGATGAATTCCACTCCACCCTGCCCCAACAGATCCACAGATTATTTCCACCCCACCCTGCCCCAACAGATCCACAGATGATTTCCACCCCACCCTGCCCCAACAGATCCACAGATGATGTCCACCCCACCCTGCCCCAACAGATCCACATATGATGTCCACCCCACCCTGCCCCAACAGATCCACAGATGATGTCCACTCCACCCTGCCCCAACAGATCCACAGATGATGTCCACTCCACCCTGCCCCAACAGATCCACAGATGATGTCCACCCCACCCTGCCCAACAGATCCACAGATGATGTCCACCCCACCCTGCCCCAACAGATCCACAGATGATGTCCACTCCACCCTGCCCCAACAGATCCACAGATGATGTCCACTCCACCCTGCCCCAACAGATCCACAGATGATGTCCACCCCACCCTGCCCTCGTATTAAACCAAATAACATTTTATTTGTCACGTTCTCCAAGTACAGCAGCTGTAGACCTTAAATGTTTGCTTGCAACCAACAATTCATCTTTAAGAACAGTTAAAAACATATTAACCAAATAAACTAAAGAAGAAAAAGTAAAACAATAAAATAACAACAGCGAGTCTGTATACAGACGGTACCAGTACGGAGTCAATGGGAAGCGGAGGGGCATGAGAGCTTCAAGTATCTCGGTGTACACATCGCTAAGAAATTAACATGGTCCTCACTGAGGCTCCAGACTCCAGCCACCCAAGTCACAGACTATTCTCTCTGCTACCGCACAGCAAGTAGTACCAGTGCAGTATGTCTGGAACCAACAATATCCTGAACAGCTTTCACCATCAAGCCATAAGACTGTTAAAACAAGACTACTAAATAACGAATCAAATTGCTACAGTATACTGCTGTTACTGTCTATTATCTATCCTTTACCCCTACCTACAGTATACTGCTGTTACTGTCTATTATCTATCCTGTTGTCTTGTCACTTTACCCCTACCTACAGTATACTGCTGTTTCTGTCTATTATCTATCCTTTACCCCTACCTACAGTATACTGCTATTACTGTCTATTATCTATCCTTTACCCCTACCTACAGTATACTGCTGTTACTGTCTATTATCTATCCTTTACCCCTACCTACAGTATACTGCTGCTAATGTCTATTATCTATCCTTTACCCCTACCTACAGTATACTGCTGTTACTGTCTATTATCTATCCTTTACCCCTACCTACAGTATACTGCTGTTACTGTCTATTATCTATCCTTTACCCCTACCTACAGTATACTGCTGTTACTGTCTATTATTTATCCTTTACCCCTACCTACAGTATACTGCTGTCACTGTCTATTATCTATCCTTTACCCCTACCTACAGTATACTGCTGTTACTGTCTATTATCTATCCTTTACCCCTACCTACAGTATACTGCTGTTACTGTCTATTATCTATCTTTTACCCCTACCTACAGTATACTGCTGTTACTGTCTATGATCTATCCTTTACCCCTACCTACAGTATACTGTTGTTACTGTCTATTATCTATCCTTTACCCCTACCTACAGTATACTGCTGTTACTGTCTATTATCTATCCTGTTGTCTTGTCACTTTACCCCTACCTACAGTATACTGCTGTTTCTGTCTATTATCTATCCTTTACCCCTACCTACAGTATACTGCTATTACTGTCTATTATCTATCCTTTACCCCTACCTACAGTATACTGCTGTTACTGTCTATTATCTATCCTTTACCCCTACCTACAGTATACTGCTGTTACTGTCTATTATCTATCCTTTACCCCTACCTACAGTATACTGCTGTTACTGTCTATTATCTATCCTTTACCCCTACCTACAGTATACTGCTGTTACTGTCTATTATCTATCCTTTACCCCTACCTACAGTATACTGCTGTTACTGTCTATTATCTATCCTTTACCCCTACCTACAGTATACTGCTGTTACTGTCCATTATCTATCCTGTTGTCTTGTCACTTTACCCCTACCTACAGTATACTGCCGTTACTGTTTATTATCTATCCTTTACCCCTACCTACAGTAGCCAGCAGCATACCACCCTGTATACCACTGCTGGCTTGCTTCTGAAGCTAAGCAGGGTTGGTCCTGGTCAGTTCCTGGATGGGAGACTAGATGCTGTTGGAAGTGGTGTTGGAGGGCCAGTAGGAGGCACTCTTTCCTCTGGTCTAAAAAATAAAAATAATAATAATAATACATTTAAAACAATGTCCCAATGCCCCATGGCAGTGATTGGGGACACTGCCCTTTGTAGGGTGCCGTCTTTCAGATTGGATGTTAATTAAACAGGTGTCCTGACTATCTGAGGTCATTAAAGATCCCATGGCACTTATTGTAAGAGTAGGGGTGTTAACCCCGGTGTCCTGGCTAAATTCCCAATATTTCCCCAAACCATCACGGTCACCTAAAAATCCCCAGTTTACAATTGGCTCATTCATCCCCCTCCTCTCCCCTGTAACTATTCAGTCAACTTACCTGTTAAAATAAAAAAAAGTATACTGCTGTTACTGTCTATTATTTATCCTGTTGTCTAGTCATTTTACCCCTACCTACAGTATACACTGATTATACTAAACATTAGGAACACCTTGTTCCTCAACCATCTACACACAATACCCCATAATGACAAAGTGAAAATGCTTTTAGAAAATGTTGCTAATTTATATGAAATTAAATACAGAAACATGTAATTTACATAAGTATTCACACCCCTGAGTCATTACTTGTCACGCCCTGACCTTAGAGCTTTTTATGTCTCTATGTTGGTTTGGTCAGGGTGTGATTTGGGTGGCATTCGGTTCCTTTTTCTATGTTTTTGTATTTTTTTTGTTTTGGCAGGGTATGGTCCTCAATCAGGGACAGCTGTCTATCATTGTCTCTGATTGGGAATCATACTTAGGTAGATTTTTCCCACAGGGCTTTTGTGGGTAGTTATTTTCTGTTTTGTGTTTCTGCACCTGACAGGACTGTTCTGGTTTTCGTTCATTCTCTTTGTTATTAATGTTATTTAGTGTTCAGTTGAAAAAAAAGTATGACCGTCACAGAGCTAGAGAGGATACCGTTACTATGCGGTGCTTTGGTCCTCACCTTCTTCAACAGACGATCGTTACAGAGCTAGAGAGGATACCGTTACTGTGCGGTGCTTTGGTCCTCACCTTCTTCAACAGACGATTGTTACAGAGCTTGAGAGGATACCGTTTACCACGCTGTGCTTTGGTCCTCACCTTCTTCAACAGACGATCGTTACAGAGCTAGAGAGGATACCGTTTACCGTGCGGTGCTTTGGTCCTCACCTTCTTCAACAGACGATCGTTACAGAGCTTGAGAGGATACCGTTTACCACGCTGTGCTTTGGTCCTCACCTTCTTCAACAGACGATCGTTACAGAGTTAGAGAGGATACCGTTTACCACGCTGTGCTTTGGTCCTCACCTTCTTCAACAGACGATCGTTACAGAGCTAGAGAGGATACCGTTTACTGTACTTTGGTCCACACCTTCTTCAACAAACGATCATTTCACCTTTGGATTTCAGCTGTGAGTCTTTCTGGGTAAGTCCCTAAGAGTTTGCAGACCTGGATTGTACAATATTTGCACATTATTCTTTTTTAAATTCTTCAAGCACTGTCAATTTGGTTGTTGAACATTGCTAGACAGCCATTTTTTAGTCTTGTCATATATATTTTAAGCTGATTTAACCTCTCTGGGATAAAAGCCAGTGAAAATGCAGTGCGCCAAATTCAAATGAATCAAACTTTCATGAAATCACACATGTAAGATACCAAATTAAAGTTACACGTGTTGTGAATCCAGCCAACATGTCAGATTTCAAAAAGGCTTTTCGGCGAAAGCAAACAATGCTATTATCTGAGGATAGCACCCCTGTAAACAAAGAGAGAAACCATATTTCAACCCTGAAGGCGCGACACAAAACGCAGAAATAAAAATATAAATCAGGCCTTACCTTTGACGAGCTTCTTTTGTTGGCACTCCAATATGTCCCATAAACATCACAAATGGTCCTTTTGTTCGATTAATTCCGTCCATATATATCCACAATGTCCGTTTATTTGGCGCGTTTGATCCAGAAAAACATCTGTTCCAACTTGCGCAACGCGATATCTCAAAAGTTACCTATAAACTTTGCCAAAATATTTCAAACTACTTTTGTAATACAACTTTAGGTATTTTTTAAAGTAAATAATCAATAAAATTGAAGATGGGATGTTCTGTGTTCAATACAGGAAGAAAACAAACTGCTTTCTAGTCACGCGTCTCTATCAAACAATACACATGAAGTGACCATTGTTTTGAACAGGGCTACTTCTTCATTACACAAAGGAAAAACCTCAACCAATTTCCATAACATGATTCAGCCACCACTATGCTTGAAAATATGAGGGGTGCTACTCAGTAATGTGTTGTATTGGAATTGCCCTAAACAAAACACTTTGTATTCAGTATTCCTTTGGTGCCTTGATGCAAACAGGATGCATGTTTTGGAATATATGGGCTGAGAGCTGAAATATTAAGATGGGCTGATAGCTGAAACATTAAGACTATGGTCTGATAGCTCCCGAGTTGCGCAGCGGTCTAAGGCACTGCATCTCAGTGCAAGAGGCATCACTACAGTACCTGGATCAAATCCAGGCTCTATGACATCCGACGGTGATTGGGAGTCCCATAGGGCAGCACTCAATTTGCCCAGCGTCGACCGGAGTAGGCCGTCATTGTAAATAAGATTTTATTCTTAACTGGCTTGCCTAGTTAAATAAATAAATAAATGCTGAAACATTCAGACGATGGGTTGATAGCTGAAACATTCAGATGATGGGCTGATAGCTGAAACATTCAGACGATGGGTTGATAGCTGAAACATTCAGACGATGGGCTGATAGCTGAAACATTCAGATGATGGGTTGATAGCTGAAACATTCAGATGATGGGCTGATAGCTGAAACATTCAGACGATGGGCTGATAGCTGAAACATTCAGATGGGTTGATAGCTGAAACATTCAGATGATGGGCTGATAGCTGAAACATTCAGACGATGGGCTGATAGCTGAAACATTCAGATGATGGGCTGATAGCTGAAACATTCAGATGACGGGTTGATAGCTGAAACATTCAGATGACGGGTTGATAGCTGAAACATTCAGATGATGGGTTGATAGCTGAAACATTGGTGCCGGAGGGGATGGCTATCGTTTTACGGGCTCCTAACCAACTGTGTTGTGCTGGAGTTTTTTGCTGGGTTTTTTTGCGTTTTTTTTTTTTTGCGTACACAATGTATCTGCCATCATCTCTTACAACTGAAAATAGCTTCTGGATGTCAGAACAGCGATTACTCACCTCGAACTGGACAAAGATGTTTTCTTTAACGTGTTGGAGGCAAAGGATTTACTGCTGATACCGGACCAGGCCCATATCATTGCCATCAGCATAAAGAAAAGACATAATCGGTGATTGGGTAACCCGCCTCTATGATTGGGTAACCCGCCTCTACCATCCGCCTTATTGGCCAACGTGCAATCACTGGAGAATAAACTGGATGAGCTTCCTTTGTTCAAGACTATCTTACCAACGGGACATTTAAAAACTGTAATATCTTACGTTTCACAGAGTCGCGGCTGAACGACAACATAGATAATATTCAGTTGGCTGGGTTTTCCATGCATCGGCAAGATAGAACAGATGCCTCTTGTAAAACAAGGGGTGGAGGTCTGTGTCTATTTGTCAACAACAGCTGGTGTGAGAAATCTAATATTAAGGACGATTTATTAAGGTTTTGCTCGCCTGAGGTAGAGTGTCTCATGATAAGCTGTAGACCACATTATTTATAGAGAAATGTCATCTATATTTTTTGTAGCTGTCTATTTACCACCACAAACCGATGCTGGCACTAAGACCACACTCAACAAGCTTTTTAAGGCCACCGAGCTTCTACATCTGCATTGCTTGCTGTTTGGGGTTTTAGGCTGGGTTTCTGTGTAGCTTTTTGTGACATCAGCTGATGTAAAAAGGGCTTCATAAATACATGTGATTGATTGAGTTTGATTGATAAGCAAACAAGAGAAAATGCTTATCCAGAGGCCGAGCTCCTAGTGGCCGGGGGCTTAAATCAGTTATACTTTATTTCTACCAGTTGAACACTGAAGCATGCATGAGAGCACCAGCTGTTCCTGATGACTCTGTGATCACGCTCGCAGTAGCCGATGTGAGTAAGACTTATCCAATTTACAGTAGCTATTACATTGAAATAATGCCATGCTATTGTTTGAGAGAGAGCACCATTTTGAACATGAAAAGTTATTAATAAACAAATCAGGCACATTTGGGCAGTCTTGATACAATTTTTTAAACAGAAATACAATGGTTGATTGGGATCAGTCTAAAACTTTGCACATACATTGCTGCCATCTAGTGGACAAAATCTAAATTGCTGGTCTGGAATAATACATTATGGCCTTTCTCTTGCATTTCAAAGATGGTACAAAACAAATACAAAATAACATTTTATGTTTCTTTGTATTATCTTTTACCAGATCTAATGTGATATTTTCTCCTACATTCCTTTCACATTTCCACAAACTTAAAAGTGTTTCCTTTCAAATTGTACCAAGAATATGCATATCCTTGATTCAGGGCCTGAGCTGCAGGCAGTTAGATTTGGGAATGTCATTTTAGGCGACAATTGAAAAAAAGGGGTGGATCCGTGAAGTTTGAGCTAACGTAGGCTAATGCGAACATTTCCCAGGACATAGACATATCTGATGTTGGCAGAGAGCTTAAATTGAGAGCATGCTGCCTGGTATGGCAACTGCTCGACCTACAACCTCAAGGAGCTACAGAGGGTAATGCGTACGGCCCATTACATCACTGGGCCAAGCTTCTGCCATCCAGGACCTCTACACCAGCCGGTGTCAGAGGAAGGCCATAAAAATGGCCAAAGACTCCAGCGACCCTAGCCACAGATGGTTCTCTCTGCAACCGCACGGCAAGCGGTACCAGAGAGCCACATGGTCCTCTGTTCATCATATGTTTACTTCCTTCACATGTCCCTCCGTTCATCATCTGTTTCCTTCCTTCACATGTCCCTCTATTCATTGTCTGTTTCCTTCCTTCACATGTCCCTCTGTTTATCTGTTTCCTTCACATGTCCCTCTATTCATTGTCTGTTTCCTTCCTTCACATGTCCCTCTGTTCATCTGTTTCCTTCCTTCACATGTCCCTCTGTTCATCTGTTTCCTTCCTTCACATGTCCCTCTATTCATCATCTGTTTCCTTCATTCACATGTCCCTCTATTCATCATCTGTTTCCTTCACATGTCCCTCTATTCATCTGTTTCCTTCAGATGTGCCAAGTGAACCTGCAACCACAACACATCAATAACACTTGACATAAGATCTCCTCTAAGCATTACAGGGATATGGCTCTGAATATATACAGCAACACCTCCCCCGTAATCATTCCTGTCGCTTTTATCCTTGTATTGCTACTGATGTATCATCAAAGGAATTATAATTTCCTGAACCTTATTTCTAAGGCTACATATATTAACATGGGCTATTATCAGCCATTTCCTGGGTAGCTGATCAGAGATAGACATAATACTGAAAAGAGCAGACAAAGCAAGATAAAAAAAAAATTAATTCACCAGTCCATTAATCAGTTTGTGCTTGTGTGCTGCGGGGTTGAAGCTACGACCCCATACTGTAGGCTTGGCTCTCTCATCCCTTCCAGACCTCTGCGTCTGTCCCAAATGGATCCCTATTCCCTGTGGGTCTTTGCCAAAAGTAGTGCAAACTATAGGGAATAGGGAGACATTTGAGACACATACATTGTGTCAATACAGAGAGGATTGAAGGTTATAGGTTTCAGAAAATATTTACCTACGGAATAACGACTATTAATAATGACTGACATATGTTGTCTGTCCTAACAAACTTCTGTTGTCTGTCCTAATGAGTTTAAAGAAAATATAATTAGGCTGCCTGCAGGTTGCTGTTGTAGAGAGTTGGCTATAAAATAAACTATGACTGCTGTGATGTGAAGGTTGACACAGCCTGATAGGACAGGTTGTTCTGAGTGATATTTGGCTGGTGAGGTGAGTTGACATCAAGGTTGACACAGCCTGATAGGACAGGATGTTCTGAGTGATATTTGGCTGGTGAGGGGAGTTGACATCAAGGTTGACACAGCCTGATAGGACAGGTTGTTCTGAGTGATATTTGGCTAGTGAGGTTGTTGACATCAAGGTTGACACAGCCTGATAGGACAGGTTGTTCTGAGTGATATTTGGTTGGTGAGGTGAGCTGACATCAAGGTTGAAAAGAAGTCAGCGATACAACAAAAAACAACCATGGTCTACGTACCTATGTTGATCTCTTCAAAGGTGATGGTGGTGGAGGCTTTTCCCAGGGCGTTGACAGCTGTAACGTTGACTCTGTAGGGGTAGCTACTGAACACCTCAGGGAACAGAACGTGGCAGCGGTTCTTATGGACCACATCCCTTGTTACTTCTAGGGACTCCTGGTTGTGTCTGAGAGGAGAGAGAGGAGAGAGTGAGAGAGAACAACAGAGGGGGAGAATGACAGAGAGGGGGAGGATGACAGAGAGATGGTGTCTTATTATGTTAGAGAAGGAGATGTCGTCTTATTATTTTGGAGAAGCAGATGTTGTCTTATTATGTTAGAGAAGGAGATGTTGTCTTATTATGTTAGAGAAGGAGATGTTGTCTTATTATTTTAGAGAAGGAGATGTTGTCTTATTATTTTAGAGAAGGAGATGTTGTTTTATTATGTTAAAGAAGGAGATCTCTTATTATGTTGGAGAAGGAGATGTTGTCTTATTATGTCAGAGAAGGAGATGTCTTATCATGTTACAGAAGGATATGTCTTATTATGTTGGAAATGAGATGTTGTCTTATTATTTTAGAGCAGGAGATGTTGTCTTATTATTTTAGAGAAGGAGATGTTGTTTTATTATGTTAAAGAAGGAGGTATCTTATTATGTTGGAGAAGGAGATGTTATCTTGTTATGTTGGAGAAGGAGATGTTGTCTTGTTATGTTAGAGAAGGAGATGGTGTCTTGTTATGTTAGAGAAGGAGATGGTGTCTTGTTATGTTAGAGAAGGAGATGGTGTCTTATGATGTTAGAGAAGGAGATTGTGTCTTGTTATGTTAGAGAAGGAGATGTTATCTTGTTATGTAAGTGAAGGAGATGTTGTCGTATTATGTTGGAGAAGGAGATGTCTTATTATGTTGGAGAAGGAGATGTTGTCTTATGTTAGAGAATGAGATGTTGTCTTATTACGTTGGAGAAGGAGATGTTGTCTTATGTTAGTGAAGGAGATGTTGTCTTATGTTAGTGAAGGAGATGTTGTCCTATTATGTTAGTGAAGGAGATGTTGTCCTATGTTAGTGTAGGAGATGTTGTCTTATGTTAGTGAAGGAGATGTTGTCTTATGTTAGAGAATGAGATGTTGTCCTATTATGTTAGTGAAGGAGATGTTGTCCTATGTTCGTGAAGGAGATGTTGTCTTATGTTCGAGAATGAGATGTTGTCTTATGTTAGAGAAGGAGATGTTGTGTTATTATGTTAGAGAAGGAGATGTTGTCTTATGTTAGAGAAGGAGATGTCTTATTATGTTGGAGAAGGGGATGTTGTCTTATGTTAGAGAAGGAGATGTTGTCTTATGTTAGTGAAGGAGATGTTGTCTTATTATGTTAGAGAAGGAGATGTTGTCTTATGTTAGAGAAGGAGATGTCTTATTGTGTTGGAGAAGGAGATGTTGTCTTATGTTAGAGAAGGAGATGTTGTCTTATGTTAGTGAAGGAGATGTTGTCTTATTATGTTGGAGAAGGAGATGTTGTCTTATGTTAGGAAGGAGATGTTGTCTTATGTTAGAGAAGGAGATGTCTTATTATGTTGGAGAAGGAGATGTTGTCTTATGTTAGTGAAGGAGTTGTTGTCTTATTATGTTAGAGAAGGAGAGGTCTTATTATGTTGGAGAAGGATATGTCTTATTTTGTTACAAAATGAGATGTCTTATTATGTTAGAGAAGGAGCTGTCTTATTATGTTGGAGAAGAGATGTTGTCTTATTATGTTAGAGAAGGAGATGTCTTATTATGTTGGAGAAGGAGATGTCTTATTATGTTGGAGAAGGAGATGTCTTATTATGTTGGAGAAGGAGATGTCTTATTATGTAACAAAAGGAGATGTCTTATTATGTTAGAGAAGGAGATGTCTTATTATGTTGGAGAAGGAGATGTCTTATTATGTTAGAGCAGGGGATGTCTTATTATGTTAGAGAAGGAGATGTTGTCCTATTATGTTAGAGAAGGAGATGTCTTATTATGTTAGAGAATGGGATGTCTTATTATGTTGGAAATGAGATGTTGTCTTATTATTTTAGAGCAGGAGATGTTGTCTTATTATTTTAGAGAAGGAGATGTTGTTTTATTATGTTAAAGAAGGAGATCTCTTATTATGTTGGAGAAGGAGATGTTATCTTGTTATGTTGGAGAAGGAGATGTTGTCTTGTTATGTTAGAGAAGGAGATGGTGTCTTGTTATGTTAGAGAAGGAGATGGTGTCTTGTTATGTTAGAGAAGGAGATGGTGTCTTATGATGTTAGAGAAGGAGATTGTGTCTTGTTATGTTAGAGAAGGAGATGTTATCTTGTTATGTTAGTGAAGGAGATGTTGTCGTATTATGTTGGAGAAGGAGATGTCTTATTATGTTGGAGAAGGAGATGTTGTCTTATGTTAGAGAATGAGATGTTGTCTTATTACGTTGGAGAAGGAGATGTTGTCTTATGTTAGTGAAGGAGATGTTGTCTTATGTTAGTGAAGGAGATGTTGTCCTATTATGTTAGTGAAGGAGATGTTGTCTTATGTTAGTAAGGGAATACCCCCCTGAATTGTACAAAAATGAATGGCAAGATATTGGCATTGGACAAACCATATACACGATGTCCAATACCACCCAAAGCGGCGTTGATTCGTGTAAAGTATATGGCAAATGCCATATGGCAATTGCCAATTGTAACACCTCAAAAATCCAACAGGGGGCGAGTGCGCTCCACCGGGGTTTTTCATATTGGAAATGTAACCCAAGTCAACATCCAAAAGAAAATTTTTGAAAAAAGGATATTTTTTTCAAAAACTTTTCACCCCTTAAAAAAGTGCTTTCTGGGTCTTTTTTCGAAATTCTTTCGATTTTTTTGTCAATTACACATGTGTAAGAGCTGTATGAATATACTTTTGTCCAATTTTTTTATCATATTTTTTTATTTTTTTAATTACATGCGCATAAGGCATATGTTTTGTACATTTGCAATATGATTTCATAGGAAGTCAAAAGTCAAAAGTCAAAAATGTCAAAATTTGTTAAAAAACTTCACACATCCTTAAAAAAGTGCTTTCTGGACCGTTTTTCAAAATTCTTTCAATTTTTATGTCAATTACACATGTATAAGAACTTTATCAACATACTTTAGTCATACTTTATTATCCTATTTTTTATTTTTTTTTACTTGTGCATAAGGCATATGTTTTCTCCATTTGGAATATGATTTCATAGGAAGTCAAAAGTCAAAAGTCAAAAATGTCAAAATTTGGTAAAAAACTTCACACATCCTTAAAAAAGTGCTTTCTGGACCGTTTTTCAAATTTCTTTCAATTTTTGTGTCAATTACACATGTATAAGAACTTTATCAACATACTTTAGTCATACTTTATTATCATTTTTTTTTTTTTTTTTTTTACTTGTGCATAAGGCATATGTTTTCTCCATTTGGAATATGATTTCATAGGAAGTCAAAAGTCGAAAATTTGATTTTTTTTTTAAACTTTAAAAACTAAAAAAAGTGCTTTCTGGACCGTTTTTCGAAATTGTTTCGATTTTAAGACAATTAATCATGTGTAAGAAGTGTATGAATATACTTTTGTAAAATGTTATTATCATAATTTTTTTTTTTTTACTTGTGCATAAGGAATATGATTTGTCTATTTGCAATATGATTTCATAGGAAGTCAAAAGTCAAAGTTACCCAAAAATGTTTTGGATGTTTTTTTGTTTATGTTTCCTTACTTTTTCAAAGTCACTGTGCATTTGCAATATGTTTCAATGGGCAGGTACCGTCACGAATTTGTCATGCTCAAAAATTTTTAGATGTATTTTTTTTTGTTTCTTACTTTTTCAAAGTCACTGTGCATTTGCAATATGTTTTAATGGGCAGGTACCATCACGAATTTGTCATGCTCAAAATTCAAGCTTTACTTTGCTCAAACTATACCTTTGTCATCTTGTGATCTAAAATATGCAACTGGTTACCCAAAAAATGTGTTGATGTTTTTTTGTTTATGTTTCCTTACTTTTTCAAAGTCACTGTGCATTTGCAATATGTTTCAATGGGCAGGTACCGTCACGAATTTGTCATGCTCAAAAAATTTTAGATGTATTTTTTTTTGTTTCTTACTTTTTCAAAGTCACTGTGCATTTGCAATATGTTTTAATGGGCAGGTACCATCACGAATTTGTCATGCTCAAAATTCAAGCTTTACTTTGCTCAAACTATACCTTTGTCATCTTGTGATCTAAAATATGCAACTGGTTACCCAAAAAATGTGTTGATGTTTTTTTGTTTATGTTTCCTTACTTTTTCAAAGTCACTGTGCATTTGCAATATGTTTCAATGGGCAGGTACCATCACGAATTTGTCATGCTCAAAATTTTTTAGATGTATTTTTTTTTGTTTCTTACTTTTTCAAAGTCACTGTGCATTTGCAATATGTTTTTTCACTATAGAATCATATTGCAAATGCACGTGCATCTGGTCACCCCCCCCAAAAAAAATTTTGATTTTTTTTGTTTATGTTTCCTTACTTTTTCAAAGTCACTGTGCATTTGCAATATGTTTTTTCACTATAGAATCATATTGCAAATGCACGTGCAACTGGTCACCTAAAAATAAAAATAAAATGTTTATGTTTCCTTACTTTTTCAAAGTCACTGTGCATTTGCAATATGTTTCAATGGGCAGGTACCATCACGAATTTGTCATGCTCAAAAATTTTTAGATGTATTTTTTTTTGTTTCTTACTTTTTCAAAGTCACTGTGCATTTGCAATATGTTTTTTCACTATAGAATCATATTGCAAATGCACGTGCATCTGGTCACCCCCCCCCAAAAAAATTTGATTTTTTTTGTTTATGTTTCCTTACTTTTTCAAAGTCACTGTGCATTTGCAATATGTTTTTTCACTATAGAATCATATTGCAAATGCACGTGCATCTGGTCACCCCCCCAAAAAATTTTTTGATTTTTTTTGTTTATGTTTCCTTACTTTTTCAAAGTCACTGTGCATTTGCAATATGTTTTTTCACTATAGAATCATATTGCAAATGCACGTGCAACTGGTCACCTAAAAATAAAAATAAAATGTTTATGTTTCCTTACTTTTTCAAAGTCACTGTGCATTTGCAATATGTTTCAATGGGCAGGTACCATCACGAATTTGTCATGCTCAAAATTTTTTAGATGTATTTTTTTTTGTTTCTTACTTTTTCAAAGTCACTGTGCATTTGCAATATGTTTTAAAGGGCAGGTACCATCACGAATTTGTCATGCTATAAAAATCTTGCAGGAATGTGAAATTGACTGGCCCGATGAACTCGGGATGGCTTTGCAGTGATTCTGGGTCATCTCAATCGCTCGTTTGGGTTGATTTCAGAATGTCGCTTTTGGTGATGTTTTTTCACTATAGGATCATATTGCAAATGTACAAGAGTCAAGTGGACAAGAGTCCATCAGTCAATTAGATATCATTCTGACACCAAACTGATACAAACTGACACCAAACCCACTTTTTCCAACTCGTTTAGTAGCCAACTATTACATACTTCAGAGCTGGCCCAAAATTCACAACGCCTTGGGTTCAAACCATAAAAAAACCATAAAACACGTAGTTACGTTCTAGCTGCGGGTCCATTTCTTATGTTATGTGTTGGCCTAGCTGAGGCGACCCCGAATCCCAAGTTTCGGCTCGATAGGTCATTTGGTGTCCGAGAAAAACCCTAATTGGTGCTGAAAATCCACTATTTTCCATGACTTGCTACGGGGTCCTTGAATGAGCTATTGGACAGAAACGTTGGGGTCTGTCTATATGGGCCGAGACGTTTGCAATGCACCTAGTCTTGCGACTCTGGGACATTTCTAAATGTCGTCATTTTCGTGATGCAAAAATGAATTGAAGTTATTTCAAATGTACGAGGCTGTTTCTCGGTCCGAGAACCTTCTAGAGCCACGTAACTCACCACGCACCATCTACGGGAGGTCTAGAACAGGTTTCTAAAGTTTCGGAACTCTAGGTCCGACGGTTCTTTTTTAGCTCCAACAAAGCTAACTATTGGAGCCAGTGTCTGTCTCTACGCACCCCAATACGTCCCTCCTTCCAAGTTGTGTTTTAGTGTGATTTTTTTTTCCTTTGAATTTTTTTGGGAAAAATGACTGATTTACAGTTCATGGGGGTTGCCTAATCACACATATGAAGTTTTGGAAAGATCAGACTTTTTTAACCCTTCGAAACAGCCCCTAAGACACCAATTATGGCACTTCCGGTTGGCACAGGAAGTTATAAATCAACACATATCCTCATTGGGGTATGCTGTTACAGAATCCTGAGTTTTAAGTCCTTACGTTAAGAATTGACTGATCTACACAGGGTTGAATGCACTATGTCTATCAAACTGCATGCAGTGTATGGGTAAACACTTTTAGGGGCATTTTAACCACTTCCGGTTGGTCCAGGAAGCTTAGAATCAACACAGGTAGACCTCATAGTGGCCTGATGGACTGGTACCGAAGACAGGTTCATACGGCATTCATAACCCACATAGGCCTCAGGTTGAAATTAGGGGTGCAGGCAATGTATTCCTATGGGGAGAGATGACACTGCATTCTGTGAGATCAAAAAACACTGTTTTACTGTTAAGGGTTAATGCCACACGGTCAAGGTTAGGCTTGCACGGATCGGGAGGACCTTAGGAACATTCATGTGGTGTAATTTTTCTTCTCACCTAAACGGTTCTCTCACTGTCACCCAAAAGCAAATGACATTGTGGGGCAGGCTTCATTTTGGGCCTACTTTTCTAATGGTCGTTGCACTTACACCGAGCGAGCTACGGTCAAGGCGGATAGCTCGTTGAACTTAGCACAGTCTGGAGACTATGGTGATGCCATTTTTTGTGTTGATTTCAGAATGCCATTTTGGTGATGGTCCCTCTCTGTTTAAACATATTGCAAATGCACAAAAGTCAACTAGCAAGTCAGTGTCCATCAGTCAATTAGATGTCATTATGACACCAAACCCACTTTTTCCTACTCATTTAGAAGCCAACTATCACATATGTCAGAGCAGTCCCATAATTCACAGCGCCTTTAGTTTAAAACATAATAAAAAGGTAAAACACATAGTTACGTTCTAGCTGCGGGTCCAGTTCGGACATTATGTGAAGTCCTATGTGAGGCGACCCCGAATCCCGAGTTTCGGCTCGATAGGTCATTTGGCGTCCGAGAAAAACCCTAATTGGTGCTGAAAATCCACTATTTTCCATGCCTTCCTACGGGGTCCTTGAACGAGCTATCGGACAGAAACGTTGGGGTCCGTCTCTATGGGCCGAGCCGGTTTCAATGCACCTAGCCTTGCGTCTCTGAGACTTTTCTAAACGTCGTCATTTTCGTAATGGTCAAAATGAATTGAAGGTATTGCAAATGTACGAAGCTGTTTCTCGGTCCGAGAACCGTCTAGAGCCACGTAACTCACCACGCACCATCGACCGGAGGTCTAGAACAGGTTTCTAAAGTTTCGGAACTCTAGGTCTGACGGTTCTTTTTTAGCTCCAACAAAGCTAACTATTGCAGCCACTGTCTGTCTCTACGCACCCCAATACGTCCCTCCATTCAAGTTGTGTTTTAGTGTGATTTTTTTTTCCTTTGATTTTTTTGGGGAAAAATGACTGATTTACAGTTCATGGGGGTTGCCTAATCACATATATGAAGTTTTGGACAGATCTGACTTTTTTAACCCTTCGAAACAGCCCCTGAGACACCATTTAAGGCACTTCCGGTTGGCACAGGAAGCTATAATTAACCACATATCCTCATTGGGGTATGCTTTTACAGAATCCTGAGTTTTAAGTCCTTACGTTAAGAACTGACTGATTTACACAGGGTTGAATGCACTATGTCTGTCAAACTGCAGGCAGGGTATGGGTAAACACTTTTAGGGGCATTTTAACCACTTCCGGTTGGTCCAGGAAGCTCAGAATCAACACAGGTAGACCTCATAGTGGCCTGATGGACTGGTACCGAAGACAGGTTCATACGGCATTCATAACCCATATAGACTTCAGGTTGAAATTAGGGGTGCAGGCAATGTATTCCTATGGGGAGAGATGACACTGCATTCTGTGAGATCAAAAAACACTGTTTTACTGTTAAGGGTTAATGCCACACGGTCAAGGTTAGGCTTGCACGGATCGGGAGGACCTTAGGAACATTCATGTGGTGTAATTTTTCTTCTCACCTAAACGGTTCTCTCACTGTCACCCAAAAGCAAATGACATTGTGGGGCAGGCTTCATTTTGGGCCTACTTTTCTAATGGTCGTTGCACTTACACCGAGCGAGCTACGGTCAAGGCGGATAGCTCGTTGAACTTAGCACAGTCTGGAGACTATGGTGATGCCATTTTTTGTGTTGATTTCAGAATGCCATTTTGGTGATGGTCCCTCTCTGTTTAAACATATTGCAAATGCACAAAAGTCAACTAGCAAGTCAGTGTCCATCAGTCAATTAGATGTCATTATGACACCAAACCCACTTTTTCCTACTCATTTAGAAGCCAACTATCACATATGTCAGAGCAGTCCCATAATTCACAGCGCCTTTAGTTTAAAACATAATAAAAAGGTAAAACACATAGTTACGTTCTAGCTGCGGGTCCAGTTCGGACATTATGTGAAGTCCTATGTGAGGCGACCCCGAATCCCGAGTTTCGGCTCGATAGGTCATTTGGCGTCCGAGAAAAACCCTAATTGGTGCTGAAAATCCACTATTTTCCATGCCTTCCTACGGGGTCCTTGAACGAGCTATCGGACAGAAACGTTGGGGTCCGTCTCTATGGGCCGAGCCGGTTTCAATGCACCTAGCCTTGCGTCTCTGAGACTTTTCTAAACGTCGTCATTTTCGTAATGGTCAAAATGAATTGAAGGTATTGCAAATGTACGAAGCTGTTTCTCGGTCCGAGAACCGTCTAGAGCCACGTAACTCACCACGCACCATCGACCGGAGGTCTAGAACAGGTTTCTAAAGTTTCGGAACTCTAGGTCTGACGGTTCTTTTTTAGCTCCAACAAAGCTAACTATTGCAGCCACTGTCTGTCTCTACGCACCCCAATACGTCCCTCCATTCAAGTTGTGTTTTAGTGTGATTTTTTTTTCCTTTGATTTTTTTGGGGAAAAATGACTGATTTACAGTTCATGGGGGTTGCCTAATCACATATATGAAGTTTTGGACAGATCTGACTTTTTTAACCCTTCGAAACAGCCCCTGAGACACCATTTAAGGCACTTCCGGTTGGCACAGGAAGCTATAATTAACCACATATCCTCATTGGGGTATGCTTTTACAGAATCCTGAGTTTTAAGTCCTTACGTTAAGAACTGACTGATTTACACAGGGTTGAATGCACTATGTCTGTCAAACTGCAGGCAGGGTATGGGTAAACACTTTTAGGGGCATTTTAACCACTTCCGGTTGGTCCAGGAAGCTCAGAATCAACACAGGTAGACCTCATAGTGGCCTGATGGACTGGTACCGAAGACAGGTTCATACGGCATTCATAACCCATATAGACTTCAGGTTGAAATTAGGGGTGCAGGCAATGTATTCCTATGGGGAGAGATGACACTGCATTCTGTGAGATCAAAAAACACTGTTTTACTGTTAAGGGTTAATGCCACACGGTCAAGGTTAGGCTTGCACGGATCGGGAGGACCTTAGGAACATTCATGTGGTGTAATTTTTCTTCTCACCTAAACGGTTCTCTCACTGTCACCCAAAAGCAAATGACATTGTGGGGCAGGCTTCATTTTGGGCCTACTTTTCTAATGGTCGTTGCACTTACACCGAGCGAGCTACGGTCAAGGCGGATAGCTCGTTGAACTTAGCACAGTCTGGAGACTATGGTGATGCCATTTTTTGTGTTGATTTCAGAATGCCATTTTGGTGATGGTCCCTCTCTGTTTAAACATATTGCAAATGCACAAAAGTCAACTAGCAAGTCAGTGTCCATCAGTCAATTAGATGTCATTATGACACCAAACCCACTTTTTCCTACTCATTTAGAAGCCAACTATCACATATGTCAGAGCAGTCCCATAATTCACAGCGCCTTTAGTTTAAAACATAATAAAAAGGTAAAACACATAGTTACGTTCTAGCTGCGGGTCCAGTTCGGACATTATGTGAAGTCCTATGTGAGGCGACCCCGAATCCCGAGTTTCGGCTCGATAGGTCATTTGGCGTCCGAGAAAAACCCTAATTGGTGCTGAAAATCCACTATTTTCCATGCCTTCCTACGGGGTCCTTGAACGAGCTATCGGACAGAAACGTTGGGGTCCGTCTCTATGGGCCGAGCCGGTTTCAATGCACCTAGCCTTGCGTCTCTGAGACTTTTCTAAACGTCGTCATTTTCGTAATGGTCAAAATGAATTGAAGGTATTGCAAATGTACGAAGCTGTTTCTCGGTCCGAGAACCGTCTAGAGCCACGTAACTCACCACGCACCATCGACCGGAGGTCTAGAACAGGTTTCTAAAGTTTCGGAACTCTAGGTCTGACGGTTCTTTTTTAGCTCCAACAAAGCTAACTATTGCAGCCACTGTCTGTCTCTACGCACCCCAATACGTCCCTCCATTCAAGTTGTGTTTTAGTGTGATTTTTTTTTCCTTTGATTTTTTTGGGGAAAAATGACTGATTTACAGTTCATGGGGGTTGCCTAATCACATATATGAAGTTTTGGACAGATCTGACTTTTTTAACCCTTCGAAACAGCCCCTGAGACACCATTTAAGGCACTTCCGGTTGGCACAGGAAGCTATAATTAACCACATATCCTCATTGGGGTATGCTTTTACAGAATCCTGAGTTTTAAGTCTTTACGTTAAGAACTGAGTTATTTACGGAGGGTTTAGTATGTGTGTGTTATTTCAGAAAATCATAGAAAATCACAGAAATGTCGCAGAGCTCCGCAGCACACTTTAAAAAGATTCGTATGAACACCCTGCAACTGGATCTGTAACCGTTGAAAAAAAAAAACGCCTATTTGTGACCATCACCAAGATGTCATTGTTCCGTTTCTCTTAAATGACGATAGATAAATGGCTGTTTTTTTTTTTATTGACACCGGAGGCTCCTTGACTTTGACCTGAAGTGGAAAAATAATTTCTCTATTTCCATTTAGGACCTTTAATCCCAGAAAAACGGCCATAACTCAAAAACCGTCGAGGCCTAGACGCCATCTTGTTCGGGGCCAACTGCCCATTATGCCAAACCTACGCTCACCGAGTTTCGGCTTCGAAATATTTTCCGTTTTCGAGATAAGGCCCCGTCGTGATTCGTGATGTTTTGCCAAATTGCCATATGATTCCGTATGCCCTCTTGTGGGAAATTCCGGGACAGCGGAAAAACGGTCAAAAACTTGTTTATTTTTCAAAACGGAAACCGAATGTCCGACAAAGTTCATTTGATGACTTCCCGGTAGGTCTGGCCCTACCGCACGGCCCGACGCCGACCGCGAATTTTACAAACGATTTCGGACGTCTAGTAAGGGACCGTACATTTGCAATATGGACTTTCTCACTGATCATACACGAAATGCCGAAATGTTCCCTTAAGGTATGTGAAGGAGATGTTGTCTTATGTTAGAGAATGAGATGTTGTCCTATTATGTTAGTGAAGGAGATGTTGTCCTATGTTCGTGAAGGAGATGTTGTCTTATGTTCGAGAATGAGATGTTGTCTTATGTTAGAGAAGGAGATGTCTTATTATGTTGGAGAAGGAGATGTTGTCTTATGTTAGTGAAGGAGATGTTGTCTTATGTTAGTGAAGGAGATGTTGTCTTATGTTAGAGAAGGAGATGTTGTCTTATTATGTTAGAGAAGGAGATGTTGTCTTATTATGTTAGAGAAGGAGATGTTGTCTTATGTTAGAGAAGGAGATGTCTTATTATGTTAGAGAAGGAGATGTTGTCTTATGTTAGTGAAGGAGATGTTGTCTTATTATGTTAGAGAAGGAGATGTTGTCTTATGTTAGAGAATGAGATGTTGTCCTATTATGTTAGCGAATGAGATGTTGTCCTATTATGTTGGAGAAGGAGATGTTGTCTTATGTTAGTTAAGGAGATGTCTTCTTATGTTGGAGAAGGAGATGTCCTATGTTAGAGAAGGAGATGTTGTCCTATGTTAGAAAAGGAGATGGTGTCCTATGTTAGAGAAGGAGATGTTGTCCTATGTTCGTGAAGGAGATGTTGTCTTATGTTAGAGAAGGATATGTCTTATTATGTTGGAGAAGGAGATGTTGTCTTATGTTAGGAAGGAGATGTTGTCTTATGTTAGAGAAGGAGATGTCTTATTATGTTGGAGAAGGAGATGTTGTCTTATGTTAGTGAAGAAGTTGTTGTCTTATTATGTTAGAGAAGGAGAGGTCTTATTATGTTGGAGAAGGATATGTCTTATTTTGTTACAAAATGAGATGTCTTATTATGTTAGAGAAGGAGCTGTCTTATTATGTTGGAGAAGAGATGTTGTCTTATTATGTTAGAGAAGGAGATGTCTTATTATGTTGGAGAAGGGGATGTCTTATTATGTTGGAGAAGAAGATGTCTTAATATGTTACAAAAGGAGATGTCTTATTATGTTAGAGAAGGAGATGTCTTATTATGTTGGAGAAGGAGATGTCTTATTATGTTAGAGCAGGGGATGTCTTATTATGTTAGAGAAGGAGATGTCCTATTATGTTAGAGAAGGAGATGTCTTATTATGTTAGAGAATGGGATGTCTTATTATGTTGGAGCAAGAGATGTCTTATTATGTTGGAGAAGGAGATGTCTTATTATGTTGGAGAAGGAGATGTCTTATTATGTTACAAAAGGAGATGTCTTATATTTCAGAAGGAGTTGAAGTCTTTCAAACTTCCTTCACACTGCAACTGTTTCCAAAAGAAAATTCAGCCATGGTGATTTTGGTGTTGTCAGTATCGAAGGGCCTCTGAACCAGGTTGCTGACAGGCTTTCTGAGATCTCTATAGGAGACAGAGGTTGTGTCATTATAGTGGGTGGTAGTGGTCGTTAATGAGGCTCAAAATGTGGGTTGTAGTGTGGGTTGTTATTTTTATTTAAGTTTTTTATTTCACCTTTATTTAACCAGGTAGGATAGTTGAGAACAAGTTCTCATTTACAATTGCGACCTGGCCAAGATAAAGCAAAGCAGTTCGACACAAACAACAACACAGATGGAGTAAAACAAACATACAGTCAATAATACAGTATAAACAAGTCTATATACGATGTGAGCAAATGAGGTGAGATAAGGGAGGTAAAGGCAAAAAAAGGCCATGGTGGCGAAGTAAATACAATATAGCAAGTAAAACACTGGAATGGTTGATTTGCAGTGGAAGACTGTGCAAAGTAGAGATAGAAAGAATGGGGTGCAAAGGAGCAAAATAAATAAATAAATACAGTAGGGAAAGAGGTAGTTGTTTGGGCTAAATTATAGATGTACAGGCTATGTACAGGTGCAGTAATCTGTGAGCTGCTCTGACAGTTGGTGCTTAAAGCTAGTGAGGGAGAAAAATGTTTCCAGTTTCAGAGATTTTTGTAGTTCGTTCCAGTCATTGGCAGCAGAGAATTGGAAGGAGAGGCGGCCAAAGGAAGAATTGGTTTTGGGGGTGACCAGAGAGATATACCTACTGGAGCGCATGCTACAGGTGGGTGCTGCTATGGTGACCAACGAGCTGAGATAAGGGGGGACTTTACCTAGCTGGGTCTTGTAGATGACCTGGAGCCAGTGGGTTTGGCGACGAGTATGAAGCGAGGGCCAGCCAACGAGAGCGTACAGGTCGCAGTGGTGGGTAGTATATGGGGCTTTGGTGACAAAACGGATGGCACTGTGATAGACTGCATCCAATTTATTGAGTAGGGTATTGAAGGCTATTTTGTAAATGACATCGCCGAAGTCGAGGATTGGTAGGATGGTCAGTTTTACAAGAGTATGTTTGGCAGCATGAGTGAAGGATGCTTTGTTGCGAAATAGGAAGCCAAGTCTAGATTTAACTTTGGATTGGATATGTTTGATGTGAGTCTGGAAGGAGAGTTTACAGTCCAACCAGACACCTAGGTATTTGTAGTTGTCCACATATTCTAAGTCAGAGCCGTCCAGAGTAGTGATGTTGGACAGGCGGGCAGGTGCAGGCAGCGATCGGTTGAAGAGCATGCATTTAGTTTTACTTGTATTTAAGAGCAATCGGAGGCCACGGAAGGAGAGTTGTATGGCATTGAAGCTCGCCTGGAGGGTTGTTAACACAGTGTCCAAAGAATGGCCAGAAGTATACAGAATGGTGTCGTCTGCGTTGAGGTGGATCAGAGACTCACCAGCAGCAAGAGCGACATCATTGATGTATACAGAGAAGAGAGTCGGTCCAAGAATTGAACCCTGTGGCACCCCCATAGAGACTGACAGAGGCCCGGAAAACAGGCCCTCCGATTTGACACACTGAACTCTATCAGAGAAGTAGTTGGTGAACCAGGCGAGGTAATCATTTGAGAAACCAAGGCTGTCGAGTCTGCCGATGAGGATGTGGGGATTGACAGAGTCGAAAGCCTTGGCCAGGTCAATGAATACGACTGCACAGTATTGTTTCTTATCGATGGTGGTTAAGATATTGTTTAGGACCTTGAGCATGGCTGAGGTGCACCCATGACCAGCTCTGAAACCAGATTGCATAGCGGAGAAGGTATGGTGGGATTCGAAATGGTCGGTAATCTGTGTGTTGACTTGGCTTTCGAAGACCTTAGAAAGACAGGGTAGGATGCATATAGGTCTGTAGCAGTTTGGTTCTAGAGTGTCACCCCCTTTGAAGAGGGGGATGACCACAGCTGCTTTCCAATCTTTGGGAATCTCAGACAACACGAAAGAGAGGTTGACCAGGCTAGTAATAGGGGTTGCAACAATTTTGGGAGATCATTTTAGAAAGAAAGGGTCCAGATTGTCTAGGCCGGCTGATTGTAGGGATCCAAATTTTGCAGCTCTTTCAGAACATCAGCTATCTGGATTTGGGTGAAGGAGAAATCGGGGAGGTTTGGGCAAGTTGCTGTTGGGGGGTACAATGCAGTTGACCGGGGTAGGGGTAGCCAGGTGGAAAGCATGGCCAGCTGTAGAAACATGCTTATTGAAATTCTCAATTATAGTGGATTTATCGGTGGTGACAGTGTTTCCTATCTTCAATGCAGTGGGCAGCTGTTCTTATTCTCCATGGACTTCATAGTGTCCCAGAACTTTTTTGAGTTTGTGTTGCAGGAAGCAAATTTCTGCTTGAAAGAGTTAGCCTTGGCTTTTCTAACTGCCTGTTTATTATTGATTTCTAGCTTCCCTGAAAAGTTGCATATCACGGGGGCTGTTCGATGCTAAAATGCAGAACGCCATAGGATGTTTTTGTGTTGGTTAAGGGCAGTCGGATCTGGAGAGAGCCACGGGCTATATCTGTTCCTGGTTCTACATTTCTTGAAGGGAGCATGGTGAGGAAGGCACTTTTAAAGAATAACCAGGCATCCTCTACTGACGGGATGAGGTCAATATCCTTCCAGGATACCCCGGCCAGGTCGATTAGAAAGACCTGCTTGCTGAAGTGTTTCAGGGAGCGTTTGACAGTGATGAGTGAAGGTCGTTTGACCGCGGACCCATTACGAATGCAGGCAATGAGGCAGTGATCTCTGAGATCTTGGTTGAAAACAGCAGAGGTGTATTTAGAGGGCAAATTGGTTAGGATGATATCTATGAGGGTGCCCGTGTTTACGGCTTTGGGGTGGTACCTGGTAGGTTCATTGATAATTTGTGTGAGATTGAGGGCATCAAGTTTAGATTGTAGGATTGCTGGAGTGTTAAGCATGTCCCAGTTTAGGTCACCTAGCAGCACGAGCTCTGAAGATAGATGGGGCAATCAGTTCACATATGGAGTCCAGAGCACAGCTGGACGCTGGGGGTGGTCTTTAGCAAGCGGCAAAGATGAGAGACTTGTTTTTAGAGAGGTGGATTTATAAAAGTAGAAGTTCAAATTGTTTGGGTACAAACCTGGATGACAGTATGACAGAACTCTGCAGGCTATCTCTGCAGTAGATTGCAACACCGCCCCCTTTGGCCGTTCTATCTTGTCTGAAAATGTTGTAGTTAGGGATGAACATTTCAGAATTGACTGTTGATAGTGTGGGTTGACCATTAAAGTGGGTGGTAGTGGTGGGTAATGAGGCTCAGTGTGGATTGGCAATTATAGTGGGTTGTAGTGGTGATTAATGAGGCTCACAGTGTGGATTGGCCATTATAGTGGGTGGTAGTGGTGGGTAATGAGGCTCATGGAGAGATATCCTTTCAGACATCAACAGCGTTCAGAGGACCTAGTTGTTCTCTAAATGATTATTCTAATGTGAAATATTGTCTGTACAACATCAATGAGGTTGCTAGGAGACCACCTGCTGAGAGCGGTTGTCAGTGAGTTGTCTGAGGCATGGTGAAGTGTAGCCCCAAACTCAGACAGAACAGAGAGACAGAGAGAGAGAGAGAGAGAGAGAGAGAGAGAGAAAGAGAGAGACAGAGAGAGAGACAGACACAGAGAGAGAGACAGACAGAGAGACTGAGAGACACAGAGACAGACAGAGAGATGGAGAGACACAGAGACAGACAGAGAGATGGAGAGACACAGAGAGAGAGACAGACAAAGAGACGGAGAGACACATATATTCAGAGACAAGGTTTTGATTCTTACAGGACGGTGACGTCGAAGTCTGTGGGTATGGAGGTGGGGTGCTGAAGGTGCCAGCTACAGTAGAAACCTTTAGGGTAGGTGTTGGACCGACACGTCACCGTGGGTTCCCTTGGTGAGGCTGGAGAAAAAGGCACAATACCGGTGAGGATCTCGTACATTCTTAATCAAGTTAGAAAATACAGAGAGAAAGGGGATTATTCCTACTACTCTGACCCCAGTCCCCTTCATACTACTCTGACCCCAGTCCCCTTTATACTACTCTGACCCCAGTCCCCTTCATACTACTCTGACCCCAGTCCCCTTCATACTACTCTGACCCCAGTCCCCTTTATACTGATCTGACCCCAGTCCCCTTCATACTACTCTGACCCCCAGTCCCCTTCATACTACTCTGACCCCAGTCCCCTTTATACTACTCTGACCCCAGTCCCCTTCATACTACTCTGACCCCAGTCCCCTTCATACTACTCTGACCTCAGTCCCCTTCATACTACTCTGACCCCAGTCCCCTTCATACAACTCTGACCCCAGTCCCCTTCATACTACTCTGACCCCAGTCCCCTTTATACTACTCTGACCCCAGTCCCCTTCATACAACTCTGACCCCAGTCCCCTTCATACTACTCTGACCCCAGTCCCCTTCATACTACTCTGACCCCAGTCCCCTTCATACTACTCTGACCCCCAGTCCCCTTCATACTACTCTGACCCCAGTCCCCTTCCTACTACTGTAACCCCCAGACCCCTTCATACTACTCTGACCCCAGTCCCCTTCATACTACTCTGACCCCAGTCCCCTTTATACTACTCTGACCCCAGTCCCCTTCATACTACTCTGACCCCAGTCCCCTTTATACTACTGTAACCCCAGTCCCCTTCATTCTACTGTAACCCCCAGTCCCCTTCATACTACTCTGACCCCAGTCCCCTTCATACTACTCTGACCCCAGTCCCCTTCATACTACTCTGACCCCCAGTCCCCTTCATACTACTCTGACCCCAGTCCCCTTCATACTACTCTGACCCCAGTCCCCTTCATACTACTCTGACCCCCAGTCCCCTTCATACTACTCTGACCCCAGTCCCCTTCCTACTACTGTAACCCCCAGACCCCTTCATACTACTCTGACCCCAGTCCCCTTCATACTACTCTGACCCCAGTCCCCTTTATACTACTCTGACCCCAGTCCCCTTCATACTATTCTGACCCCAGTCCCCTTTATACTACTGTAACCCCAGTCCCCTTCATTCTACTGTAACCCCCAGTCCCCTTCATACTACTCTGACCCCAGTCCCCTTCATACTACTCTGACCCCAGTCCCCTTCATACTACTCTGACCCCCAGTCCCCTTCATACTACTCTGACCCCAGTCCCCTTCATACTACTCTGACCCCAGTCCCCTTCATACTACTCTGACCCCAGTCCTCTTCATACTACTGTAACCCCCAGTCCCCTTCATACTACTGTAACCCCCAGTCCCCTTCATACTACTCTGACCCCAGTCCCCTTCATACTACTCTGACCTCAGTCCCCTTCATACTACTGTAACCACCAGTCCCCTTCATACTACTCTGACCCCAGTCCCCTTCATACTACTCTGACCCCAGTCCCCTTTATACTACTCTGACCCCAGTCCCCTTCATACTACTCTGACCCCAATCCCCTTCATACTACTCTGACCCCAGTCCCCTTCATACTACTCTGACCCCAGTCCCCTTCATACTACTGTAACCCCCAGTCCCCTTCATACTACTCTGACCCCAGTCCCCTTCATACTACTCTGACCCCAGTCCCCTTCATACTACTGTAACCCCCAGTCCCCTTCATACTACTCTGACCCCAGTCCCCTTCATACTACTCTGACCCCAGTCCCCTTCATACTACTGTAACCCCCAGTCCCCTTCATACTACTCTGACCCCAGTCCCCTTCACACTACTCTGACCCCAGTCCCCTTCATACTACTCTGACCCCAGTCCCCTTCATACTACTGTAACCCCCAGTCCCCTTCATACTACTGTAACCCCGAGTCCCCTTCATACTACTGTAACCCCAGTCCCCTTCATTCTACTGTAACCCCCAGTCCCCTTCATACTACTCTGACCCCAGTCCCCTTCATACTACTCTGACCCCAGTCCCCTTCATACTACTAGTCCCCTTCATACTACTCTGACCCCAGTCCCCTTCATACTACTGTAACCCCCAGTCCCCTTCATACTACTCTGACCCCAGTCCCCTTCATACTACTCTGACCCCAGTCCCCTTCATACTACTCTGACCCCAGTCCCCTTCATACTACTCTGACCCCAGTCCCCTTTATACTACTCTGACCACAGTCCCCTTCATACTACTCTGACCCCAGTCCCCTTCATACTACTCTGACCCCCATTCCCCTTTATACTACTCTGACCCCAGTCCCCTTCATACTACTCTGACCCCCAGTCCCCTTCATACTACTCTGACCCCAGTCCCCTTTATACTACTCTGACCCCAGTCCCCTTCATACTACTGTAACCCCCAGTCCCCTTCATACTACTCTGACCCCAGTCCCCTTTATACAACTCTGACCCCAGTCCCCTTCATACTACTCTGACCTCAGTCCCCTTCATACTACTCTGACCCCCAGTCCCCTTTATACTACTCTGACCCCAGTCCCCTTCCTACTACTCTGACCCCAGTCCCCTTCATACCTCTCTGACCCCAGTCCCCTTCATACTACTCTGACCCCAGTCCCCTTCCTACTACTCTGACCCCAGTCCCCTTTATACTACTCTGACCCCAGTCCCCTTCCTACTACTCTGACCCCAGTCCCCTTCATACCTCTCTGACCCCAGTCCCCTTCATACTACTCTGACCCCAGTCCCCTTCATACTACTCTGACCCCAGTCCCCTTCCTACTACTCTGACCCCAGTCCCCTTCATACTACTCTGACCCCAGTCCCCTTCATACTACTCTGACCCCAGTCCCCTTTATACTGATCTGACCCTAGTCCCCTTTATACTACTCTGACCCCCAGTCCCCTTCATACTACTCTGACCCCAGTCCCCTTCATACTACTCTGACCCCAGTCCCCTTCATACTACTCTGACCCCAGTCCCCTTTATACTGATCTGACCCTAGTCCCCTTTATACTACTCTGACCCCAGTCCCATTTATACTGATCTGACCCTAGTCCCCTTTATACTACTCTGACCCCCAGTCCCCTTCATACTACTCTGACCCCAGTCCCCTTCATACTACTCTGACCCCCAGTCCCCTTCATACTACTCTGACCCCAGTCCACTTCATACTACTCTGACCCCAGTCCCCTTCATACTACTCTGACCCCAGTCCCCTTCATACTACTCTGACCTCAGACCCCTTCATACTACTCTGACCCCAGTCCCCTTTATACTACTCTGACCCCAGTCCTCTTCATACTACTGTAACCCCCAGTCCCCTTCATACCACTCTGACCCCAGTCCCCTTCATACTACTCTGACCCCAGTCCCCTTCATACTACTGTAACCCCCAGTCCCCTTCATACCACTCTGACCCCAGTCCCCTTCATACCACTCTGACCCCAGTCCCCTTCATACTACTCTGACCCCAGTCCCCTTCATACTACTCTCACCCCAGTCCCCTTCATACTAATCTGACCCCAGTCCCCTTCCTACTACTGTAACCCCCAGTCCCCTTCATACTACTCTGACCTCAGTCCCCTTCATACTACTCTGACCTCAGTCCCCTTCATACTACTCTGACCCCAGTCCCCTTCATACTAATCTGACCCCAGTCCCCTTCCTACTACTGTAACCCCCAGTCCCCTTCATACTACTCTGACCTCAGTCCCCTTCATACTACTCTGACCCCAGTCCCCTTCATACTAATCTGACCCCAGTCCCCTTCATACTACTCTGACCCCAGTCCCCTTCATACTACTTTGACCCCAGTCCCCTTCATACTACTCTGACCCCAGTCCCCTTCATACTACTCTGACCCCAGTCCCCTTCATACTACTCTGACCCCAGTCCCCTTCATACTACTCTGACCCCAGTCCCCTTCATACTACTCTGACCCCCCCCTTCAGTCCCCTTCATACTACTCTGACCCCAGTCCCCTTCATACTAATCTGACCCCAGTCCCCTTCCTACTACTGTAACCCCCAGTCCCCTTCATACTACTCTGACCTCAGTCCCCTTCATACTACTCTGACCCCAGTCCCATTCATACTAATCTGACCCCAGTCCCCTTCATACTACTCTGACCCCCAGTCCCCTTCATACTACTCTGACCCCCAGTACCCTTTATACTACTCTGACCCCAGTCCCCTTCATACTACTTTGACCCAAGTCCCCTTCATACTACTCTGACCCCAGTCCCCTTCATACTACTCTGACCCCAGTCCCCTTCATACTACTTTGACCCCAGTCCCCTTCATACTACTCTGACCCCAGTCCCCTTTATACTACTCTGACCCAAGTCCCCTTCATACTACTCTGACCTCAGTCCCCTTCATACTACTCTGACCCCAGTCCCCTTCATACTAATCTGACCCCAGTCCCCTTTATACTACTCTGACCCCAGTCCCCTTCATACTACTGTAACCCCCAGTCCCCTTCATACTACTCTGACCCCAGTCCCCTTCATACTACTGTAACCCCCAGTCCCCTTGATACTACTTTGACCCCAGTCCCCTTCCTACTACTGTAACCCCCAGTCCCCTTCCTACTACTGTAACCCCCAGTCCCCTTGATACTACTTTGACCCCAGTCCCCTTCCTACTACTGTAACCCCCAGTCCCCTTCATACTACTCTGACCCCAGTCCCCTTCATACTACTCTAACCCCAGTCCCCTTTATACTACTCTGACCCCAGTCCCCTTCATACAACTCTGACCCCAGTCCCCTTCATACTACTCTGACCCCAGTCCCCTTCATACTACTCTGACCCCCAGTCCCCTTCATACTACTGTAACCCCCAGTCCCCTTCATTCTACTGTAACCCCCAGTCCCCTTCATACTACTCTGACCCCAGTCCCCTTCATACTACTCTGACCCCAGTCCCCTTGATACTACTCTGACCCCAGTCCCCTTCAGACCCCAGTCCCCTTCATACTACTCTGACCCCAGTCCCCTTCATACTACTCTGACCCCAGTCCCCTTCATACTACTCTGACCCCAGTCCCCTTCATACTACTCTGACCCCAGTCCCCTTCATACTACTCTGACCCCAGTCCCCTTCATACTACTCTGACCCCAGTCCCCTTCATACTACTCTGACCCCCAGTCCCCTTCATACTACTCTGACCCCAGTCCCCTTCATACTACTCTGACCCCAGTCCCCTTCATACTACTCTGACCACCAGTCCCCTTTATACTACTCTGACCCCCAGTCCCCTTTATACTAATCTGACCCCAGTCCCCTTCATACTACTCTGACCCCAGTCCCCTTCATACTACTGTAACCCCCAGTCCCCTTCATACTACTGTAACCCCCAGTCCCCTTCATACTACTCTGACCCCAGTCCCCTTCATACTACTGTAACCCCCAGTCCCCTTCATACTACTCTGACCCCAGTCCCCTTCATACTACTCTGACCCCAGTCCCCTTCATGCTACTCTGACCCCAGTCCCCTTCATACTACTCTGACCCCAGTCCCCTTCATACTACTCTGACCACAGTCCCCTTCATACTACTCTGACCCCAGTCCCCTTCATACTACTCTGACCCCCATTCCCCTTTATACTACTCTGACCCCAGTCCCCTTCATACTACTCTGACCCCCAGTCCCCTTCATACTACTCTGACCCCAGTCCCCTTTATACTACTCTGACCCCAGTCCCCTTCATACTACTGTAACCCCCAGTCCCCTTCATACTACTCTGACCCCAGTCCCCTTTATACAACTCTGACCCCAGTCCCCTTCATACTACTCTGACCTCAGTCCCCTTCATACTACTCTGACCCCCAGTCCCCTTTATACTACTCTGACCCCAGTCCCCTTCCTACTACTCTGACCCCAGTCCCCTTCATACCTCTCTGACCCCAGTCCCCTTCATACTACTCTGACCCCAGTCCCCTTCCTACTACTCTGACCCCAGTCCCCTTTATACTACTCTGACCCCAGTCCCCTTCCTACTACTCTGACCCCAGTCCCCTTCATACCTCTCTGACCCCAGTCCCCTTCATACTACTCTGACCCCAGTCCCCTTCATACTACTCTGACCCCAGTCCCCTTCCTACTACTCTGACCCCAGTCCCCTTCATACTACTCTGACCCCAGTCCCCTTCATACTACTCTGACCCCAGTCCCCTTTATACTGATCTGACCCTAGTCCCCTTTATACTACTCTGACCCCCAGTCCCCTTCATACTACTCTGACCCCAGTCCCCTTCATACTACTCTGACCCCAGTCCCCTTCATACTACTCTGACCCCAGTCCCCTTTATACTGATCTGACCCTAGTCCCCTTTATACTACTCTGACCCCAGTCCCATTTATACTGATCTGACCCTAGTCCCCTTTATACTACTCTGACCCCCAGTCCCCTTCATACTACTCTGACCCCAGTCCCCTTCATACTACTCTGACCCCCAGTCCCCTTCATACTACTCTGACCCCAGTCCACTTCATACTACTCTGACCCCAGTCCCCTTCATACTACTCTGACCCCAGTCCCCTTCATACTACTCTGACCTCAGACCCCTTCATACTACTCTGACCCCAGTCCCCTTTATACTACTCTGACCCCAGTCCTCTTCATACTACTGTAACCCCCAGTCCCCTTCATACCACTCTGACCCCAGTCCCCTTCATACTACTCTGACCCCAGTCCCCTTCATACTACTGTAACCCCCAGTCCCCTTCATACCACTCTGACCCCAGTCCCCTTCATACCACTCTGACCCCAGTCCCCTTCATACTACTCTGACCCCAGTCCCCTTCATACTACTCTCACCCCAGTCCCCTTCATACTAATCTGACCCCAGTCCCCTTCCTACTACTGTAACCCCCAGTCCCCTTCATACTACTCTGACCGCAGTCCCCTTCATACTACTCTGACCTCAGTCCCCTTCATACTACTCTGACCCCAGTCCCCTTCATACTAATCTGACCCCAGTCCCCTTCCTACTACTGTAACCCCCAGTCCCCTTCATACTACTCTGACCTCAGTCCCCTTCATACTACTCTGACCCCAGTCCCCTTCATACTAATCTGACCCCAGTCCCCTTCATACTACTCTGACCCCAGTCCTCTTCATACTACTTTGACCCCAGTCCCCTTCATACTACTCTGACCCCAGTCCCCTTCATACTACTCTGACCCCAGTCCCCTTCATACTACTCTGACCCCAGTCCCCTTCATACTACTCTGACCCCAGTCCCCTTCATACTACTCTGACCCCCAGTCCCCTTCATACTACTCTGACCCCAGTCCCCTTCATACTAATCTGACCCCAGTCCCCTTCCTACTACTGTAACCCCCAGTCCCCTTCATACTACTCTGACCTCAGTCCCCTTCATACTACTCTGACCCCAGTCCCATTCATACTAATCTGACCCCAGTCCCCTTCATACTACTCTGACCCCCAGTCCCCTTCATACTACTCTGACCCCCAGTACCCTTTATACTACTCTGACCCCAGTCCCCTTCATACTACTTTGACCCAAGTCCCCTTCATACTACTCTGACCCCAGTCCCCTTCATACTACTCTGACCCCAGTCCCCTTCATACTACTTTGACCCCAGTCCCCTTCATACTACTCTGACCCCAGTCCCCTTTATACTACTCTGACCCAAGTCCCCTTCATACTACTCTGACCTCAGTCCCCTTCATACTACTCTGACCCCAGTCCCCTTCATACTAATCTGACCCCAGTCCCCTTTATACTACTCTGACCCCAGTCCCCTTCATACTACTGTAACCCCCAGTCCCCTTCATACTACTCTGACCCCAGTCCCCTTCATACTACTGTAACCCCCAGTCCCCTTGATACTACTTTGACCCCAGTCCCCTTCCTACTACTGTAACCCCCAGTCCCCTTCCTACTACTGTAACCCCCAGTCCCCTTGATACTACTTTGACCCCAGTCCCCTTCCTACTACTGTAACCCCCAGTCCCCTTCATACTACTCTGACCCCAGTCCCCTTCATACTACTCTAACCCCAGTCCCCTTTATACTACTCTGACCCCAGTCCCCTTCATACAACTCTGACCCCAGTCCCCTTCATACTACTCTGACCCCAGTCCCCTTCATACTACTCTGACCCCCAGTCCCCTTCATACTACTGTAACCCCCAGTCCCCTTCATTCTACTGTAACCCCCAGTCCCCTTCATACTACTCTGACCCCAGTCCCCTTCATACTACTCTGACCCCAGTCCCCTTTATACTACTCTGACCCCAGTCCCCTTCATACTACTCTGACCCCAGTCCCCTTCCTACTACTCTGACCCCAGTCCCCTTCATACTACTCTGACCCCAGTCCCCTTCATACTACTCTGACCCCAGTCCCCTTCATACTACTCTGACCCCAGTCCCCTTCATACTACTCTGACCCCAGTCCCCTTCATACTACTCTGACCCCAGTCCCCTTCATACTACTCTGACCCCCAGTCCCCTTCATACTACTCTGACCCCAGTCCCCTTCATACTACTCTGACCCCAGTCCCCTTCATACTACTCTGACCACCAGTCCCCTTTATACTACTCTGACCCCCAGTCCCCTTTATACTAATCTGACCCCCCCTTCATACTAGTCCCCTTCATACTACTCAGTCACTACTCTGACCCCAGTCCCCTTCATACTACTGTAACCCCCAGTCCCCTTCATACTACTGTAACCCCCAGTCCCCTTCATACTACTCTGACCCCAGTCCCCTTCATACTACTCTGACCCCCAGTCCCCTTCATACTACTTTGACCCCATTCCCCTTTATACTACTCTGACCCCAGTCCCCTTCATACTACTGTAACCCCCAGTCCCCTTCATACTACTCTGACCCCAGTCCCCTTCATACTACTCTGACCCCAGTCCCCTTCATACTACTCTGACCCCAGTCCCCTTTATACTACTCTGACCCCAGTCCCCTTCATACAACTCTGACCCCAGTCCCCTTCATACTACTTTGACCCCAGTCCCCTTCATACTACTCTGACCCCCAGTCCCCTTCATACTACTGTAACCCCCAGTCCCCTTCATTCTACTGTAACCCCCAGTCCCCACAATACTACTGTAACCCCCAGTCCCCTTCATACTACTCTGACCCCAGTCCCCTTTATACTACTCTGACCCCAGTCCCCTTCATACTACTCTGACCCCAGTCCCCTTCCTACTACTCTGACCCCAGTCCCCTTCATACTACTCTGACCCCAGTCCCCTTCATACTACTCTGACCCCAGTCCCCTTCATACTACTTTGACCCAAGTCCCCTTCATACTACTCTGACCCCAGTCCCCTTCATACTACTCTGACCCCAGTCCCCTTCATACTACTTTGACCCCAGTCCCCTTCATACTACTCTGACCCCAGTCCCCTTTATACTACTCTGACCCAAGTCCCCTTCATACTACTCTGACCTCAGTCCCCTTCATACTACTCTGACCCCAGTCCCCTTCATACTAATCTGACCCCAGTCCCCTTTATACTACTCTGACCCCAGTCCCCTTCATACTACTGTAACCCCCAGTCCCCTTCATACTACTCTGACCCCAGTCCCCTTCATACTACTGTAACCCCCAGTCCCCTTGATACTACTTTGACCCCAGTCCCCTTCCTACTACTGTAACCCCCAGTCCCCTTCCTACTACTGTAACCCCCAGTCCCCTTGATACTACTTTGACCCCAGTCCCCTTCCTACTACTGTAACCCCCAGTCCCCTTCATACTACTCTGACCCCAGTCCCCTTCATACTACTCTAACCCCAGTCCCCTTTATACTACTCTGACCCCAGTCCCCTTCATACAACTCTGACCCCAGTCCCCTTCATACTACTCTGACCCCAGTCCCCTTCATACTACTCTGACCCCCAGTCCCCTTCATACTACTGTAACCCCCAGTCCCCTTCATTCTACTGTAACCCCCAGTCCCCTTCATACTACTCTGACCCCAGTCCCCTTCATACTACTCTGACCCCAGTCCCCTTTATACTACTCTGACCCCAGTCCCCTTCATACTACTCTGACCCCAGTCCCCTTCCTACTACTCTGACCCCAGTCCCCTTCATACTACTCTGACCCCAGTCCCCTTCATACTACTCTGACCCCAGTCCCCTTCATACTACTCTGACCCCAGTCCCCTTCATACTACTCTGACCCCAGTCCCCTTCATACTACTCTGACCCCCAGTCCCCTTCATACTACTCTGACCCCAGTCCCCTTCATACTACTCTGACCCCAGTCCCCTTCATACTACTCTGACCCCAGTCCCCTTTATACTACTCTGACCCCCAGTCCCCTTCATACTACTCTGACCCCAGTCCCCTTCATACTACTCTGACCCCAGTCCCCTTCATACTACTGTAACCCCCAGTCCCCTTCATACTACTGTAACCCCCAGTCCCCTTCATACTACTCTGACCCCAGTCCCCTTCATACTACTCTGACCCCCAGTCCCCTTTCATACTACTCTGACCCCAGTCCCCTTCATACTACTACTCCCCTTCATACTACTCTGACCCCAGTCCCCTTCATACTACTCTAACCCCCAGTCCCCTTCATACTACTCTGACCCCAGTCCCCTTCATACTACTCTGACCTCAGTCCCCTTCATACTACTGTCCCCTTCATACCCCCCCAGTCCCCTTCATACTACTCTAACCCCCAGTCCCCTTCATACTACTGTAACCCCCAGTCCCCTTCATACTACTGTAACCCCCAGTCCCCTTCATACTACTCTAACCCCCAGTCCCCTTCATACTACTCTGACCCCAGTCCCCTTCATACTACTCTGACCTCAGTCCCCTTCATACTACTCTGACCCCAGTCCCCTTTAAACTACTCTGACCACAGTCCCCTTCATACTACTCTGACCCCAGTCCCCTTCATACTACTCTGACCCCAGTCCCCTTCATACTACTCTGACCCCAGTCCCCTTCATACTACTCTGACCCCAGCCCCCTTCATACTACTCTGACCCCAGTCCCCTTCATACTACTCTGACCCCAGTCCCCTTCATACAACTCTGACCCCAGTCCCCTTCATACTACTTTGACCCCAGTCCCCTTCATACTACTCTGACCCCCAGTCCCCTTCATACTACTGTAACCCCCAGTCCCCTTCATTCTACTGTAACCCCCAGTCCCCTTCATACTACTGTAACCCCCAGTCCCCTTCATACTACTCTGACCCCAGTCCCCTTTATACTACTCTGACCCCAGTCCCCTTCATACTACTCTGACCCCAGTCCCCTTCCTACTACTCTGACCCCAGTCCCCTTCATACTACTCTGACCCCAGTCCCCTTCATACTACTCTGACCCCAGTCCCCTTCATACTACTCTGACCCCAGTCCCCTTCATACTACTCTGACCCCAGTCCCCTTCATACTACTCTGACCCCAGTCCCCTTCATACTACTCTGACCCCAGTCCCCTTCATACTACTCTGACCACCAGTCCCCTTCATACTACTCTGACCCCAGTCCCCTTTATACTGATCTGACCCTAGTCCCCTTCATACTACTCTGACCCCAGTCCCCTTCATACTACTCTGACCTCAGTCCCCTTTATACTACTCTGACCTCAGTCCCCTTCATACTACTCTGACCCCCAGTCCCCTTTATACTACTCTGACCCCAGTCCCCTTTATACTACTCTGACCCCAGTCCCCTTCATACTACTCTGACCCCAGTCCCCTTTATACTACTGTAACCCCAGTCCCCTTCATACTACTCTGACCCCAGTCCCCTTCATACTACTCTGACCCCAGTCCCCTTCATACTACTCTGACCCCAGTCCCCTTCATACTACTCTGACCCCAGTCCCCTTCATACTACTCTGACCCCAGTCCCCTTTATACTACTGTAACCCCCGGTCCCCTTCATACTACTCTGACCCCAGTCCCCTTCATACTACTCTGACCCCAGTCCCCTTCATACTACTGTAACCCCCAGTCCCCTTCATACTACTCTGACCCCAGTCCCCTTCATACTACTCTGACCCCAGTCCCCTTTATACTACTGTAACCCCCAGTCCCCTTCATACTACTCTGACCCCAGTCCACTTCATACTACTCTGACCCCAGTCCCCTTCATACTACTCTGACCCCAGTCCCCTTCATACTACTCTGACCCCAGTCCCCTTCATACTACTCTGACCCCAGTCCCCTTCATACTACTCTGACCCCAGTCCCCTTCATACTACTCTGACCCCAGTCCCTTTCAAACTACTCTGACCCCAGTCCCCTTCATACTACTCTGACCTCAGTCCCCTTCATACTACTGTAACCCCCAGTCCCCTTCATACTACTCTGACCCCAGTCCCCTTCATACTACTCTGACCCCAGTCCCCTTCATACTACTCTGACCCCAGTCCCCTTCATACTACTCTGACCCCAGTCCCCTTTATACTACTAGAGGGGGAGGAGAGGGGAATGAGAGGAGAGGATGAGAGGAGAGGGGGAGGAGAGGGATGAAAGGAGAGGAGAGAGGGGAGAGGAGGTGGATGAGAGGAGATGGAGAGGAGAGGAGAGGAGAGGAGAGGAGAGGAGAGGAGAGGAGAGTGAGACTAGTTGATCCTATTGTAATGCAATGCTGTTCAGCCAATGCAGACGTGGATGGAATTGTTTTACTATCACTAATTGTCATATTTTAGATAATTTATCGATTTGATATGGACTTTTAGTAGCCAATTAGGTATAAAAATATATATATATAAAAATACTGCAAAAGCCCAGGAAACATTCAGAAATGGCAAAAAATACAATGAGAAAGGAAATCTTGAGCAACAAGATCTAGGAGACGTAAAAAAAAAGGAAATATATATATATATATTTTATTTTACACTTATTTAACTCCTTTTTGGGTAGGCACATACGTCCATTCAAGTACTTTAAAAAAACTGGATGCCTTTAGACGAGTCATGTGACACTTGTTTGGGTTGAAGAGCAAAACAGACCATTTATTTTGTCTTCCTTTTCAAGAGGGAAGAGTTTGTCAAACTGTTTGAGACGCTACAGACGTTTTCGTTAGAAGAACGATTTGTGGGATGCCTCATGTTGTGACCAACACCTTTCATAGCTCTGCCCTGTCCTCATCAGGACCATGGCCTGTGTATCATAGCTCTGCCCTGGTCTCATCAGGACCATGGCCTGTGTATCATAGCTCTGCCCTGGTCTCATCAGGACCATGGCCTGTGTATCATAGCTCTGCCCTGGTCTCATCAGGACCATGGCCTGTGTATCATAGCTCTGCCCTGGTCTCATCAGGACCATGGCCTGTGTATCATATCTCTGCCCTGCCACCTTGTGGAGCTCTTCTGTTACTGTTTCTAAAGGATTTATTCCTACTTGTCATGACGTCATCGATGCAACATGATATTTTAAAGCAGTGTTATTATGTTACCCCGTTGTAATATTGTTTAATTGCTATATTGTAATAATTCCTCTTTATTCTGTACTTTCAGAAGCCACACAAAAACAGTATTGAACATTATTTGTCCTAATATTATGCAAATTAGGCCCTATTTATATTTGGCACTATTTTCTTGTTTTTCATTTATATTTACAGATAGCCAGGGGCACTCCAACACTCAGACATCATTACAGATAGCCAGGGAAACACTCCAACACTCAGACATCATTACAGATAGATAGCCAGGGGAACACTCCAACACTCAGACATCATTACAGATAACCAGGGGCAACACTCCAACACTCAGACATCATTACAGATAGATAGCCAGGGGAACACTCCAACACTCAGACATCATTACAGATAACCAGGGGCAACACTCCAACACTCAGACATCATTACAGATAGCCAGGGGCACGCTCCAACACTCAAACATAATTTACAAATGAATCATGTGTGTTTAGTAAGTCCTCCAGATCAGAGCCAGTAGGGATGACCAGGGATGTTCTCTGTTTAGTGAGTCCTCCAGATCAGTGCCAGTAGGGATGACCAGGGATGTTCTCTGCTTAGTGAGTCCTCCAGATCAGAGCCAGTAGGGATGACCAGGGATGTTCTCTGTTTAGTGAGTCCTCCAGATCAGAGCCAGTAGGGATGACCAGGGATGTTCTCTGTTTAGTGAGTCCGCCAGATCAGAGGCAGTAGGGATGACCAGGGATGTTCTCTGTTTAGTGAGTCCTCCAGATCAGAGCCAGTAGGGATGACCAGGGATGTTCTCTGTTTAGTGAGTCCTCCAGATCAGAGCCAGTAGGGATGACCAGTGATGTTCTCTGTTTAGTGAGTCCTCCAGATCAGATGCAGTGGGGATGACCAGGGATGTTCTCTGTTTAGTGAGTCCTCCAGATCAGAGCCAGTAGGGATGACCAGGAATGTTCTCTGTTTAGTGAGTCCTGCAGATCAGATGCAGTGGGGATGACCAGGGATGTTCTCTGTTTAGTGAGTCCTCCAGATCAGATGCAGTGGGGATGACCAGGGATGTTCTCTGTTTAGTGAGTCCTCCAGATCAGAGGCAGTAGGGATGACCAGGGATGTTCTCTGTTTAGTGAGTCCTCCAGATCAGAGGCAGTAGGGATGACCAGGGATGTTCTCTGTTTAGTGAGTCCTCCAGATCAGAGCCAGTAGGGATGACCAGGGATGTTCTCTGTTTAGTGAGTCCTCCAGATCAGAGCCAGTAGGGATGACCAAGGATGTTCTCTGTTTAGTGAGTCCGCCAGATCAGAGGCAGTAGGGATGACCAGGGATGTTCTCTGTTTAGTGAGTCCACCAGATCAGAGGCAGTAGGGATGACCAAGGATGTTCTCTGTTTAGTGAGTCCGCCAGATCAGAGGCAGTAGGGATGACCAGGGATGTTCTCTGTTTAGTGAGTCCTCCAGATCAGAGGCAGTAGGGATGACCAGGGATGTTCTCTGTTTAGTGAGTCCTCCAGATCAGAGCCAGTAGGGGTTTATTTTTTATTTATTTCACCTTTATTTAACCAGGTAGGCCAGTTGACAACACCTTTATTTAACCAGGTAGGCTAGTTGAGAACACCTTTATTTAACCAGGTAGGCTAGTTGAGAACAAGTTCTCATTTGCAACTGCGACCTGGCCAAGATAAAGCATAGCAGTGTGAACAGACAACACAGAGTTACACATGGAGTAAACAATTAACACGTCAATAACACAGTAGAAAAAAAGAGAGTCTATATACATTGTGTGCAAAAGGCATGAGGAGGTAGGCGAATAATTAAAATTTTGCAGATTAACACTGGAGTGATAAATGATCAGATGGTCATGTACAGGTAGAGATATTGGTGTGCAAAAGAGCAGAAAAGTAAATAAATATAAACAGTATGGGGATGAGGTAGGTAAAATTGGGTGGGCTATTTAACAATAGACTATGTACAGCTGCAGCGATCGGTTAGCTGCTCAGATAGCAGATGTTTGAAGTTGGTGAGGGAGATAAAAGTCTACAACTTCAGCGATTTTTGCAATTCTTTCCAGTCACAGGCAGCATAGAACTGGAACGAAGAGGTGGATCAGGGAATCGCCCGCAGCAAGAGCAACATCATTGATATATACAGAGAAAAGAGTCGGCCCGAGAATTGAACCCTGTGGCACCCCCATAGAGACTGCCAGAGGACCGGACAGCATGCCCTCCGATTTGACACACTGAACTGTCTGCAAAGTAGTTGGTGAACCAGGCAAGGCAGTCATCAGAAAAACCGAGGCTACTGAGTCTGCCGATAAGAATACAGTGATTGACAGAGTTGAAAGCCTTGGCCAGGTCGATGAAGACGGCTGCACAGTATTGTCTTTTATCGATGGTGGTTATGATCTTGTTTAGTACCTTGAGCGTGGCTAAGGTGCACCCGCGACCGGCTCGGAAACCAGATTGCACAGCGGAGAATGTACGACGGGATTCGAGATGGTCAGTGACCTGTTTGTTGACTTGGCTTTCGAAGACCTTAGATAGGCAGGGCAGGATGGATATAGGTCTGTAACAGTTTGGGTCCAGGGTGTCTCCCCCTTTGAAGAGGGGGATGACTGCGGCAGCTTTCCAATCCTTGGGGATCTCAGACGATATGAAAGAGAGGTTGAACAGGCTGGTAATAGGGGTTGCGACAATGGCGGCGGATAGTTTCAGAAATAGAGGGTCCCGATTGTCAAGCCCAGCTGATTTGTACGGGTCCAGGTTTTGCAGCTCTTTCAGAACATCTGCTATCTGGTTTTGGGTAAAGGAGAACCTGGAGAGGCTTGGGCGAGTAGCTGCGGGGGGGGGGGGGGGGGGGGGGGGGCGGAGGTGTTGGCCGAGGTTGGAGTAGCCAGGAGGAAGGCATAGCCAGCCGTTGAGAAATGCTTGTTGAAGTTTTCGATAGTCATGGATTTATCGGTGGTGACCTAGCCTCAGTGCAGTGGGCAGCTGGGAGGAGGTGCTCTTGTTGGATGACCAGGGATGTTCTCTGTTTAGTGAGTCCTCCAGATCAGAGGCAGTATCGATAACCAGGGATGTTCTCTGTTTAGTGAGTCCTCCAGATCAGAGACAGTAGGGATGACCAGGGATGTTCTCTTGATAAGTATATACATTTGACAATTTTCCTGTCCTGCTAAACATTCAAAATATACTTTGGGTGTATGGAGTAAGAAGTATATGTCACGAATATCACCGAAGGTGGCTCCCCTTCCCGTTCGGGTGGCGCTCGGCGGTCGTCGTCTCCGGTCTACTAGCTGCCACCGAAGGTGGCTCCCCTTCCCGTTCGGGTGGCGCTTGGCGGTCGTCGTCGCCGGTCTACTAGCTGCCACCGATCCTTTTTTCCCTTTTCGTTTGGTTTTGTCTAATTGTTTTCACCTGTTCCTTGTTGGGGTTTTTGGGTTGGTGTTATTTACGTTCGATTAGCCCGCTGGTGTTTGTGCGGGCTTGTTGCTGTAAGAGGTGATTGATGATTGTTGGGTTTTCGCTGTCCGGTTTATACCAGTGATACTTGGGTTGTGTTTTACGCCTGTGTTCGGCGTCACCCATTGTACGCGTTCCTGTTTTTGGGACATTAAAGCGTTTTCCCCTCGAATCTTCTGCTCTCTGCGCCTGACGCCACACCCATCACTCTTCGAGCGTTACAGTATATTTGTTTCTTTAGGAATGTAGTGAAGAAAAAAATATATATAAATACTAATAAAGTATTGCATTGTCTTGGACTACTGTATTGCATTGTACTGTATTACTGTATTGTGTTGTACTACTGTGTTGTACTGCACTGTCTACCGTATTGTACTACGTTATTGTACTGTACTGTCTACTGTACTGTAATGTACTACTGTATTTTATTGTACTGTTATACTGTGTTGTATTGCACTGTACCACTGTATTGTACTGCTGTACTGTATTGTTATACTGTATTCTAATGTTCTGCTGCACTGTACTGTACTATTGTATTGTCTGTTACTCTGTGTCTCTCTCTCTCTGTCTCTCTGTGTCTGTCTCTCTGTGTCTGTCTCTCTGTGTCTGTGTCTCTGTGTCTGTGTCTCTGTGTCTGTGTCTCTGTGTCTGTGTCTGTGTGTCTCTCTGTCTCTCTGAAAGCAGCCTAGCTATGGCTCTGTTTCTCTGTCGCTCTGTGTCTCTCTCGGTGTCTCTTTCTGTGTCTCTCTTTCTGACTCTATGTGTCCCTCTGTCCTCTGAGTCTCTGGCTGAAAGAATGAAAGAATTCCATTGATTCAGTGGCCCATGAATGGACTTCACAGAAGGTCCCCCACTCCTCCCCACCCTACCACTACCCCCAACCCACCACTACCCCCTTCACTGTCCCCTACCAACTATCTACCACGACTACCCCCAGCTACCACGACTACCCCCAGCTACCACGACTACCCCCAGCTACCACGACTACCCCCAGCTACCACGACTACCCCCAGCTACCACGATTACCCCCAGCTACCACGATTACCCCCATCTACCACTACTACCCCCAGCTACCACTACTACCCCCAGCTACCACTACTACCCCCAGCTACAACTACTACAACTACTACCCCCATCTACCACTACTACCGCTCAGTCTCTCCATGTCCACCGTCCAACCCATCCCAAATGGCACCCTATTCCCTAAATAGTGAACTGCTTTAGGGCTCTGGTCAAAAGTCGTGCTCTAGTTAGGGAATACGGAGCCGTTCAGACTGCATCCAGAGACCCATTAACTACATACCCATAACTACAGACCAATACATAACTACAGACCAATACATAACTACAGACCAATACATCAGACCATCACAGCACATAACTACAGACCAATACATCAGACCATCACAGCACATAACTACAGACCAATACATAACTACAGACCAATACATAACTACAGACCAATACATAACTACAGACCAATACATCACACCATCACAGCACATAACTACAGACCAATACATCAGACCATTACAGCACATAACTACAGACCAGCAAATAACTACAGACCAATACATCAGACCATTACAGCACATAACTACAGACCAATACATCAGACCATCACAGCACATAACTACAGACCAATACATCAGACCATTACAGCACATAACTACAGACCAATACATCAGACCATTACAGCACATAACTACAGACCAATACATCAGACCATCACAGCACATAACTACAGACCAATACATCAGACCATCACAGCACATAACTACAGACCAATACATCAGACCATTACAGCACATAACTACAGACCAGCACATAACTACAGACCAATACATCAGACCATCACAGCACATAACTACAGACCAATACATCAGACCATTACAGCACATAACTACAGACCAATACATCAGACCCATAACTACAGAACAGCACATAACTACAGACCAATACATAACTACAGACCAATACATAACTACAGACCAGCACATAACTACAGACCAATACATCAGACCATCACAGCACATAACTACAGACCAATACATCAGACCATCACAGCACATAACTACAGACCAGCACATAACTACAGACCAATACATCAGACCATTACAGCACATAACTACAGACCAATACATCAGACCATCACAGCATATAACTACAGACCAATACATCAGAAGCCTCGCTGCCTCTGGGAGGGGACATCTTACAGCTGTCACATCCTACAGCATAGAGGAGAAGAAACAGGGGAGAGAGGAAGAGGAGGAGGAGGATGAGGAGGAGAAAGAGGAAGAGAGACATAGTAGAGGAGGAGGAGGAGAAACAGGAAGAGAGATATAGGAGAGGAAGATGAGGAGGAGGACGAGGAGGAGAAACAGGAAGCGAGACATAGGAGAGGAGAGGAGGAGGAGGAGAAACAGGAAGAGAGACATAGGAGAGGAAGAGGACGAGGAGGACGAGGAGGAGAAACAGGAAAAGAGACATAGGAGAGGAGAGGAGGAGGAGGAGAAACAGGAAGAGAGACATAGAGGAGGAGGAGGAGGAGGAAAAACAGGAAGAGAGACATAGGAGAGGAAGAGGAGGAGGAGGAGAAACAGGAAGAGAGACATAGGAGAGGAAGAGGCGGAGAAACAGGAAGAGACATAGGAGAGGAAGAGGAGGGTGAGGAGGAGGAACAGGAAGAGAGACATGGGAGAGGAGGTGGAGAAACAGGAAGAGAGACAGGAGAGGAGAGGAAGAGGAGGAGAAACAGGAAGAGACATGGGAGAGGAGAGCAGGAGGAGGAGAAACAGGAAGAGAGACATAGGAGAGGAGAGGAGGAGGAGAAGGAACAGGAAGAGAGACATAGGAGAGGAAGAGGAGGAGGAGGAGGAGGATGAGGAGAAGAAACAGGAAAAGAGACATAGGAGAGGAGGAGGAGGAGAAACAGGAAGAGAGACATAGGAGAGGAAGAGGAGGAGGAGGAGGAGGAGGAGAAACAGGAAGAGAGACATAGGAGAGGAGAGGAGGAGGAGAGGAAAAACAGGAAGAGAGACAGGAGAGGAAGAGGAGAAAGAGGAGAAACAGGAATAGAGACATAGGAGAGGAGAGGAAGAGGAGGAGAAACAGGAAGAGATGCGGCCCCCTTGAACTTTGCGACCTTTTGCCACATTTCAAGCTTCAAACATAAAGATATAAAACTGTATTTTTTTGTGAAGAATCAACAACAAGTGGGACACAATCATGAAGTGTAACGACATTTATTGGATATTTCAAACTTTTTTAACAAATCAAAAACTGAAAAATTGGGCGTGCAAAATTATTCAGCCCCCAGTTCCACTTCATGATTGTGTCCCACTTGTTGTTGATTCTTCACAAAAAAATACAGTTTTATATATTTATGTTTGAAGCCTGAAATGTGGCAAAAGGTCGCAAAGTTCAAGGGGGCCGAATACTTTCGCAAGGCACTGTAGGAGAGGAGAGGAAGAGGAGGAGAAACAGGAAGAGAGACATAGGAGAGGAAGAGGAGGATGAGGAGGAGAAACAGGAAGAGAGACATAGGAGAGGAGAGCAGGAGGAGGAGAAACAGGAAGAGAGACATAGGAGAGGAGAGGAGGATGATGAGGAGAAACAGGAAGAGAGACATGGGAGAGGAGGAGGAGAAACAGGAAGAGAGACAGGAGAGGAGAGCAGGAGGAGGAGAAACAGGAAGAGAGACATAGGAGAGGAGAGTAGGAGGAGGAGGAACAGCAAGAGAGACATAGGAGAGGAAGAGGAGGAGGAGGAGGAGGATGAGGAGGAGAAACAGGAAAAGAGACATAGGAGAGGAGGAGGAGGAGAAACAGGAAGAGAGACATAGGAGAGGAAGAGGAGGAGGAGGACGAGGAGGAGAAACATGAAAAGAGACATAGTAGAGGAGAGGAGGAGGAGAAACAGGAAGAGAGACATAGGAGAGGAGAGGAGGAGGAGGAGGAAAAACAGGAAGAGAGACAGGAGAGGAAGAGGAGAAGGAGGAGAAACAGGAATAGAGACATAGGAGAGGAGAGGAAGAGGAGGAGAAACAGGAAGAGAGGCGGCCCCCTTGAACTTTGCGACCTTTTGCCACGCCCAACCCCACAGGCAGGACCAACCCAGCAGGACCAACCCTACAGGACCAACCCTACAGGACCAACACTACAGGACCAACCCCAAAGGACCAACCCTGCAGGACCAACCCTACAGGACAAACCCTGCAGGACCAACCCCGCAGGACGAACCCCGCAGGACCAACCTCACAGGCCCGATCCTACCGACAAACCCGCAGGACCAACCCCGCAGGACCAACCCCGCTGGACCAACCCCACAGGAACAACCCCACAGGACCAACCCCACAGGCCCAACCCTACAGGACCAACCCTACAGGACCAACCCTGCAGGCCCAACCCCACAGGCCCAACCCCGCAGGACCAACCCCGCAGGACCAACCCTACAGGACCAACCCTGCAGGCCCAACCCCACAGGCCCAACCCCGCAGGACCAACCCCGCAGGACCAACCCCGCAGGACCAACCCCACAGGACCAACCCTACCGACAAACCCTACAGGACCAACCCTACAGGACCAACCCTGCAGGCCCAACCCCACAGGCCCAACCCCAAAGAACCAACCCCGCAGGACCAACCCCGCAGGACCAACCCCACAGGACCAACCCTACCGACAAACCCTGCAGGACCAACCCTACAGGACCAACCCTGCAGGACCAACCCTACAGGACCAACCCCACAGGACCAACCCCACTATACCCTACACACTAAACCCTACACACTATACCATACACACTATACCCTACACACTAAACCCTACACACTAAACCCTACACACTATACCCTACAGACTAAACCCTACACTCAAAACCCTATTCAATACACCTTACACACTAAACCCTACTCACTAAACCCTATTCACTACACCCTACACACTAAACCCTACTCACTAAACCCTATTCACTAAACCCTACACACTAAACCCAACACACTATACCCTACAGACTAAACCCTACACGCAAAACCCTATTCACTACACCTTACACCCTAAAACCTACACACTATACCCTACAACCTAACCCTACACGCTAAACCCTACTCACTACACCTTACAGACTAAACCCTACACACTATACCCTATACACTAAACCCTACATGCTACACCCTATTCACTAAACCCTACACACCAAACCCTACACACTATACCCTACACACAAAACCCTACACGCTAAACCCTACTCACTACACCCTACACCCTACTCACTAAACCCTATTCACTACACCCTACACCCTACACACTAAACCCTACACACAAAACCCTACACGCTAAACCCTATTCACTAAACCCTACACACTATACCTTACAACCTAACCCTACACGCTAAACCCTACTCAGTACATCCTACAGACTAAACCCTACACGCTAAACTCTAAACAATAAACCCTACTCACTAAACCCTATTCACTACACCCTACACACTATACCCTACACACTAAACCCTACACACTATACCCTACAACCTAACCCTACACGCTAAACCCTACTCACTACACCCTACACACTACACCCTACTCACTAAACCCTATTCACTACACACTACACACTAAACCCTACACACTATACCCTACACACTATACCCTACACGCTAAACCTTACATGCTAAACCCTATTCACTACACCCTACACACCAAACCCTACACACTATACCCTACACACAAAACCCTACACGCTAAACCCTACTCACTACACCCTACACCCTACTCACTAAACCCTATTCACTACACCCTACACACTAAACCCTACACACTAAACCCTACACACAAAACCCTACACGCTAAACCCTATTCACTAAACCCTACACACTATACCTTACAACCTAACCCTACACGCTAAACCCTACTCAATACATCCTACAGACTAAACCCTACACGCTAAACTCTAAACAATAAACCCTACTCACTAAACCCTATTCACTACACCCTACACACTATACCCTACACACTAAACCCTACACACTATACCCTACAACCTAACCCTACACGCTAAACCCTACTCACTACACCCTACACACTACACCCTACTCACTAAACCCTATTCACTACACACTACACACTAAACCCTACACACTATACCCTACACACTATACCCTACACGCTAAACCTTACATGCTAAACCCTATTCACTACACCCTACACACCAAACCCTACACACTATACCCTACACACAAAACCCTACACGCTAAACCCTACTCACTACACCCTACACCCTACTCACTAAACCCTATTCACTACACCCTACACACTAAACCCTACACACTAAACCCTACACACAAAACCCTACACGCTAAACCCTATTCACTAAACCCTACACACTATACCTTACAACCTAACCCTACACGCTAAACCCTACTCAGTACATCCTACAGACTAAACCCTACACGCTAACTCTAAACAATAAACCCTACTCACTAAACCCTATTCACTACACCCTACACACTATACCCTACACACTAAACCCTACACACTATACCCTACAACCTAACCCTACACGCTAAACCCTACTCACTACACCCTACACACTACACCCTACTCACTAAACCCTATTCACTACACACTACACACTAAACCCTACACACTATACCCTACACACTATACCCTACACGCTAAACCTTACATGCTAAACCCTATTCACTACACCCTACACACTAAACCCTACTCACTACACCCTACCGACTAAACCCTACACACTAAACCCTATACACTAAACCCTATTCACTAAACCCTACACACTAAACCCTACACACTATACCCTATACACTCCACACTAAACCCTATTCACTAAACCCTACATGCTAAACCCTACACACTATACCCTACACATTAAACACTACACACTAAACCCTACACACTATACCCTACAAACAAAACCCTACACGCTAAACCCTATTCACTAAACCCTACACACTATACCCTACAACCTAACCCTACACGCTAAACCCTACTCAGTACATCCTACAGACTAAACCCTACACGCTAAACTCTACACAATAAACCCTACTCACTAAACCCTATTCACTACACCCTACACACTATACCCTACACACTAAACCCTACAACCTAACCCTACACGCTAAACCCTACTCACTACACCCTACACACTACACCCTACTCACTAAACCCTATTCACTACACCCTACACACTAAACCCTACACACTATACCCTACACACTATACCCTACACGCTAAACCCTACATGCTAAACCCTATTCACTACACCCTACACACTAAACCCTACTCACTACACCCTACCGACTAAACCCTACACACTAAACCCTGTACACTAAACCCTATTCACTAAACCCTACACACTAAACCCTACACACTATACCCTATACACTCCACACTAAACCCTATTCACTAAACCCTACATGCTAAACCCTACACACTATACCCTACACATTAAACACTACACACTAAACCCTACACACTATACCCTACAAACAAAACCCTACAAGCTAAACCCTATTCACTAAACCCTACACACTCTTCCCTACACACTATACCCTCCACACTAAACTCTACACACTAAACCGTACACTCTATTCACTACACCCTACACACTATACCTTACACACTATACCCTACACACTACACACTAAACTCTACACCCTACACACTACACACTAAACACTACACCCTACACACTAAACACTACACCCTGCTTCCCTGCCTAGCTCTTTCCCAGGGCAGACTTTCTGCCCCGACCACATTGAGTGTCTGCATATTTATTTTTGTGATATGGTGTGGTATACTGGAATACATTATGGGAACGCTGTGGTCTATCCAAACACATCTCTGCATCTCACACACACAGTCTGACCCTCCTCCTCCTCTTCCTCCTCCTCTTTGTCCACCTCCTCTTTGTTCCCCTCCTCCTCCTCCTCCTCCTCTTTGTTCTCCTCCCTCCTCATCCTCAATCTCCGCAGGATGTCTAAACCAAACTGATAATTATCCACACACACCCAACGTCATCCCTCACCACACACACACACCAGATGCCACATTGATGCCACACACACGCCATCTACTTTATCACACAAACACACACTCACCACTGCATCTCTGAGGACGACAACACATAGCAGCAGCATTGGAAGGCCATAATAACACTCCTATCAACAGTAGAAGGCCATAATATCACTCCTATCAACAGTGGAAGGCCATAATATCACTCCTATCAACAGTAGAAGGCCATAATAACACTCCTATCAACAGTGTAAGGCCATAATATCACTCCTATCAACAGTAGAAGGCCATAATATCACTCCTATCAACAGTGGAAGGCCATAATATCACTCCTATCAACAGTAGAAGGCCATAATAACACTCCTATCAACAGTGGAAGGCCATAATATCACTCCCATCAACAGTAGAAGGCCATAATATCACTCCTATCAACAGTGGAAGGCCATAATATCACTCCTATCAACAGTGGAAGGCCATAATATCACTCCTATCAACAGTAGAAGGCCATAATATCACTCCTATCAACAGTAGAAGGCCATAATATCACTCCTATCAACAGTAGAAGGCCATAATATCACTCCTATCAACAGTGGAAGGCCATAATAACACTCCTATCAACAGTAGAAGGCCATAATAACACTCCTATCAACAGTGGAAGGCCATAATATCACTCCTATCAACAGTGGAAGGCCATAATATCACTCCTATCAACAGTAGAAGGCCATAATATCACTCCTATCAACAGTAGAAGGCCATAATATCACTCCTATCAACAGTAGAAGGCCATAATATCACTCCTATCAACAGTGGAAGGCCATAATAACACTCCTATCAACAGTAGAAGGCCATAATAACACTCCTATCAACAGTGGAAGGCCATAATATCACTCCTATCAACAGTGGAAGGCCATAATATCACTCCTATCAACAGTAGAAGGCCATAATATCACTCCTATCAACAGTGGAAGGCCATAATATCACTCCTATCAACAGTAGAAGGCCATAATATCACTCCTATCAACAGTGGAAGGCCATAATATCACTCCTATCAACAGTGGAAGGCCATAATATCACTCCTATCAACAGTGGACGGCCCTAATATCACTCCTATCAACTGTAGAAGGCCATAATATCACTTCTATCAACAGTGGAACAGTACAGAGCTCGAGTCTGTCTCGGCTAAATACATTCTTCCTCATTATGTCTGAAGGATGTTGCTCTTTCTGTCTTGATCAAAAACACACGCACCACACACCACACACACATTGCAGCGTGGCCAACAGCTCTCAGCCTATATCAGTGCCAGCTCCGGTCTAAATGAAAACAGATCTCCTGTGTACTGAACAGCACTGTGCTTCCCCTCCAGAGGACCAGCCATATCCACTCACAGCACACCATCCAAATACCACCATATTCCCTATGTAGTGCACTACTTTTGACCAGGGCCCATAGGGCTACTCATAGGTCTCTGGTCAAAAGAAGTGCACTACATAGGGAATAAGGTGCCACCTGGGACGCACTCCAGCTTCATTTATTGTCTCATTGAGAGGCTCTGGGATTTATTAGGTTTCCCAATCTGTAAATGCAGCAGATGTCTGTTTGCGTGTCCCAGGTGGCACCCTATTCCCTATATATAGTGCACTACTTTTTACCAGAGCTCAATGGGTAGTCCTATGGGCCCTGGTCAAAAGTAGTGCACTACATAGGGAATAAGGTGCCACCTGGGACGCACCCAGTCTTCAACAGTCTCTCTGCTCTGCTCTGCTTTCTGGATGGTAATTAATCTTGTCCAGAAGGGATGGAAGGGAGGGAGCTAGAATACAGAGCTGTAGATATGGACAGGGAGTTATGCTTTATTCGTTGGATTATTGAGATACAGTCTTTGCAATAATCATATGTGCTTTAAGATGTCTACCAAGTCAAAACATTATTCTAAACTAAACAAAAGACTTTGTGAATATTGAAGCTTACTTTAAACTCAGTATGTTGTCTGTATGTATTATGTATAGCTGTGTGTAGTTACCTATTCCTCTCCTGAAAACCTTGGTATTGTAAGGGTTGTCGTCGGGAGAAAGAGAGGAGGACCAAAGCGCAGCGTGGGAAGTGTTCATGATGATGTTTAATTAAAACTCAGAACACTAAACAATAAATGACAACGTGAATTTACCAAAACCGAAACAGTACCGTGTGGCCCAAACACTCACACGGAAACAAACACCCACAAACCAAAAGTGAAACCCAGGCTACCTAAGTATGATTCTCAATCAGGGACAACAATTGACAGCTGCCTCTGATTGAGAACCATACTAGGCCGTACTCAAAAACCAACATAGAAAAACAAACATAGACTGCCCACCCCAACTCACGCCCTGACCATACTAAAACACAGAAAAAAACAAAGGAACTAAGGTCAGAACGTGACAGGTGTGAGTACCATGGACTAACATAATGTAGTTAACAGGAAGAGATGGATGCAGTCAATAGTACTCAATGGAAGAGAAATTCTAACCAGATCCCTCTGTTTACCTACCTAGAATCATCATTAGTCCAGTCTAACCAATAAGACTATGTGTCTGTAGGAACCAACAGTTTTTTAAAATTATGTTTATCTGATTATCCTGTCTGATTAATACCCCATGAGAAGACTCATCATCAAGCCTGTCAACTATCATCTCTCCTTATTACATCCTGATGTTCCGTCAGACAGAAGCTGCCAGGTTCAGAGTTGTCTGTCTGTTCCCTGCAGCACCTGGCAGACAGAACATCTAGCAGAGCTGCCAGGTTCAGAGCTGTCTGTCTGTTCTCTGCAGCAGACAGAACATCTTGCAGAGGGGCCAGGTTCAGAGCTTTCTGTCTGTTCTCTGCAGCAGACAGAACATCTAGCAGAGCTGCCAGGTTCAGAGCTGTCTGTCTGTTCTCTGCAGCACCTGGCAGACAGAACATCTAGCAGAGGTGCCGGGTTCAGAGCTGTCTGTCTGTCTGCAGCAGACAGGCAGAGAACAGATTGTATACTACAACAGGACAACCAATGGTAGATGAGTTGGTAACATCTATGTAATAAACCCAGCAAAAAAAGAAAAGTCCCTTTTTCAGGACCCTGTCATTCAAAGATCATTTGTAAAAATCCAAATTACTTCACAGATCTATATTGTAAAGGGTTTAAACACTGTTTCCCATGCTTGTTCACTGAACCATAAACAATTTGTGAACATGCACCTGTGGAACGGTCGTTAAGACACTAACAACTTACAGACGGCAGGCAATTAAGGTCACAGTTATGAAAACTTAGGACATTAAAGAGGCCTTTCTACTGACTCTGACTCAAATTGAAAGATCCCCAGGGTCCCTGCTCATCTGCGTGAGCGTTCCTTAGGCATGCTGCAAGGAGGTATGAGGACTGCAGATGTGGTCAGGGCAATACGCTTAAGACAGCGCTACAGGGAAACAGGATGGACAGCTGATCATCCTCGCAGTGGCAAACCACTTGTAACAACACCTGTACAGGATCGGTACATCCGAACATCATACCTGCGGGACAGGTACAGGACGGCAACAACAACTGCCCAAGTTACACCAGGAACGCACATTCCCTCCATCAGTGCTTAGACTGTTCGCAATAGGCTGAGAGAGACTGGACTGAGGGTTTGTAGGCCTGTTGTAAGGCAGGTCCTCACCAGACATCACCGGCAACAATGTTGCTTATGGGCACAAACCCACCGTTGCTGGACCAGACATTACTGGCAAAAAGTGCTCTTCACTGGCGAGTCATGGTTTTGTCTCACCAGGGGTGATGGTCGGATTTGAGCTTATCGTCGAAGGAATGAGCGTTACACCGAGGCCTGTACTCTGGAGCGGGATCAATTAGAGATTAACGTGCTTTGGTGCGAAAAGTGCAAATCAATCGAAGAACAACAGCAAAGGACCTTGTCAAGATGCTGGAGGAAACAGGTACAAAAGTATCTATATCCACAGTAAAACAAGTCCTATATCGATAAAACCTGACAGGTCTCTCAGCAAGGAAGAAGCCATTGCTCCAAAACTTTGGAAGTATGCTTGGGGTCAATGTCCATTTGGAAGACCCATTTGCGACCAAGCTTTAACTTCTTGACTGATGTCTTGAGATGTTGCTTCAATATATCCACAGAATTTGAATATGTAAAAACAAGCCAGATTACAGTTTGCAACTGCACATGGGGACAAAGATCGTACTTTTGGGAGAAATGTCCTCTGGTCTGATGAAACAAAAATAGAACTGTTTGGCCATAATGACCATCTTTATGTTTGGAGGAAAAAGGGGGAAGCTTGCAAGCCTGAAGAACACCATCCGAACCCTGAAGCACGGGGGTGGCAACATCATGTTTTGGGGTGCATTGCTGCAGGAGGGTCTGGTGGACTTCACAAAATAGAGGGCATCATCAGGATGGAAAATTATGTGGATATATTGAAGCAATATCTCAAGACATCAGTCAGGAAGTTAAAGCTTGGTCGCAAATGAATCTTCCAAATGGACATTGACCCCAAGCATACTTCCAAAGTTGTGGCATAATGGCTTAAGGACAACAAAGTCAAGGTATTGGAGTGACCATCACAAAGCCCTGACCTCAATCAAAAAGAACATTTGTGGGCAGAACTGAAACAGTGTGTGCGGGCAAGGAGGTCAACAAACCTGACTCAGTTACACCAGCTCTGTCAGGAGGACCCACTTATTGTGGGAAGCTTGTGGAAGGCTACCCAAAACGTTTGATCCATGTTAAACTATTTATAGGCAATGATACCAAATTGAGTGTAAGTAAACTTCTGACCCACTGGGAATGTGATGAAAGGAATAAAAGCTGAAATAAATCTACTATTATTCTGACATTTCACATTCTTAAAATAAAGTGGTGATCCTAACTGACCCAAGACATGGATTTTTTTACGAGGATTAAAAGTCGGGAATTGTGAAACTGGGGTTGAAATGTATTTGGATAAGGTGTATGTAAACTTCAGACTTCAAATGTATGCTGTAATGTCTTTATAATGTGTATATACTGTAATGTCTGTATAATGTGTATATACTGTAATGTATATATAATATGTACATAATATCTATGTATTGTCTTTATACTGTAATGCACATATATTGTGTATATACTGTAATGTCTCTATAAATGTGTATTTAATATACCTACTGTGACCTCCAATGAGCCTTTCATTTCTGCCTGTGTTGTACAACCACATGCCTGCTGCTCTCACTGTCTACTCAGAGTGAGAGTCTGTGACTACAGTTTGCTCTTTAGGGTTAGGTTATGGTAAGGACCTGTATGTGATTATAACTCTGAATCTTCCACCAACACTTTCAACACTTACAACTCTACTTTTTGCGTGAAAAGATCAAGAGCAGTTTGTTGACATGTGAACACATGTCCAGAATGAGAGAAACAAATGGGAATTTAGGGGAACATAAGGGAATATAGGGGAATTTAGGGGAAAATTCAATTAAAGCTGTTTGGAACATTGAAACAAAGACAGACACACCACAACCCTTGTTAAAGCTCTTTAATATACAACAATACATGATTAGACTGTCTATATATAGAGAGGTATGTTACTGTTGTAGATGAATAGACTGTCTCTCTCTCTCTCTCTCTCTCTATATATATATATATATATATATATGTATATATATATAGAGAGAGAGAGAGAGGTTTGGCTCAGGTAGACAGGCTAATCTACAGACTAGCTGTTGATGCCCGAAGGTCTAGAGAAGGAGTAACATATTGTAACACAGGAGTCAGAAACACAGTGTTATGACATTTTTTTATTTAACCTTTATTTAACTAGGTGAGTCAGTTTAGAACAAATTCTTATTTACAATGACAGCCAACACCTACCAAACCCGACGAGGCTGGGCCAATTGTGCACCGCCCAATGGGACTCCCAATCAAGGCCAGTTGGGATACAGCCTGGATTCGAACCAGGGTGTCTGCAGTGACGCCTCAAGCACTGAGATGCATTGCCTTAGACAACTTTGCAACTTGGGAGCTGTAGAGAGGTCTGGCCCTTGGCAGAGATTAGAAACACTGTGTCAGATAAATAGCTGTGTGAAGGTCTGGCCCTTGGAAGAGATTAGAAAAAGAGAGATTGTAATTCAGCCTGTGTATTCTGGTAATCACATTAATTATTACAGAGTCACTATAGATTACAGACATTAAATCACCCCTGAGAGAGACATGATCGTGCTTCTATTCTACCAAATAAAAGATCAGAGGAGAGAAACAGAGGAAGAGCTTTTTCTACATCTAGCAGTTACAGAGGACATGTCAGATTCCTATCAAAGACTTGTCCCATACTATACAGCTGTAGTTAACTAAACTATCATTGTCCCATACTATACAGCTGTAGTTAACTAAACTATCATTGTCCTATACTATACAGCTGTAGTTATCTAAATTACTATACAGCTGTAGTTAACTAAACTATCCTTGTCCTATACTATACAGCTGTAGTTCACTAAACTAGCCTTGTCCCATACTATACAGCTGTAGTTAACTAAACTATCTTTGTCCTATACTATACAGCTGTAGTTAACTAAACTATCATTGTCCTATACTATACAGCTGTAAATTCCTAAACGATCCTTGTCCCATACTATACAGCTGTAGTTATCTAAACTACTACACAGCTGTAGTTAACTAAACCAGCCTTGTCCTATACTATACAGCTGTAGTTAACTAAACTATCCTTGTCCCATACTATACAGCTGTAGTTAACTAAACTAGCCTTGTCCCATTCAATACAGCTGAGGTTAACTAAACTAGCCTTGTCCCAAAACTGTACAGCTCTAGCTAACTAACGAGACCAGCACTATAATATTAATATCACCTTCGAGACCAGATCAGCACTATAATATTAATATCACCTTCCAGACCAGCACTATAATATTAATATCACCTTCCAGACCAGCACTATAATATTAATATCACCTTCCAGACCAGCACTATAATATTAATATTACCTTCCAGACGAGACCAGCACTATAATATTAATATCACCTTCCAGACCAGCACTATAATATTAATATAACCTTCCAGACCAGACCAGCACTATAATATTAATATCACCTTCCAGACCAGCACTATAATATTAATATCACCTTCCAGACCAGTCCAGCACTATGAAATTAATATCACCTTCCAGACCAGCACTATAATATTAATATCACCTTCCAGACCAGACCAGCACTATGATATTAATATCACCTTCCAGACCAGACCAGCACTATAATATTAATATTACCTTCCAGACCAGACCAGCACTATAATATTAATATCACCTTCCAGACCAGTCCAGCACTATGATATTAATATCACCTTCCAGACCAGACCAGCACTATAATATTAATATTAACTTCCCGACCAGCACTATAATATTAATATTACCTTCCAGACCAGACCAGCACTATAATATTAATATCACCTTCCAGACCAGCACTATAATATTAATATCACCTTCCAGACCAGCACTATAATATTAATATTACCTTCCAGACCAGACCAGCACTATAATATTAATATGACCTTCCAGACCAGACCAGCACTATAATATTAATATTACCTTCCAGACCAGCACTATAATATTAATATGACCTTCCAGACCAGACCAGCACTATAATATTAATATCACCTTCTAGACTAGACCAGCACTCTGATATTAATATCACCTTCCAGACCAGACCAGTACAATAATATTAATATCACCTTCCAGACCAGCACTATGATATTAATATCACCTTCCAGACCAGACCAGTACAATAATATTAATATCACCTTCCAGACCAGCACTACAATATTAATATTACCTTCCAGACCAGACCAGCACTATAATTTTAATACCACCTTCCAGACCAGACCAGTACAATAATATTAATATCACCTTCCAGACCAGCACTATAATATTAATATTACCTTCCAGACCAGACCAGCACTATAATATTAATATCACCTTCCAGACCAGACCAGCACTATGGTATTAATATAACCTTCCAGACCAGCACTATAATATCAATATCACCTTCCAGACCAGACCAGCACTATGATATTAAAATCACCTTCCAGACCAGACCAGCACTATAATATTAATATCACCTTCCAGACCAGCACTATAATATTAATATCACCTCCCAGACCAGACCAGCACTATAATATTAATATCACCTTCCAGACCAGCACTATAATATTAATATCACCTTCCAGACCAGCACTATAATATTAATATTACCTTCCCGACCAGCACTATAATATTAATATCACCTTCCATACCAGACTAGCACACTGGTATTAATATCACCTTCCAGAACAGACCAGCACTATAATATTAATATCACCTTCCAGACCAGCACTATAATATTAATATTACCTTCCAGACCAGCACTATAATATTAATATCACCTTCCAGACCAGACCAGCACTCTGATATTAATATCACCTTTCAGACCAGACCAGCACTATAATATTAATATCACCTTCCAGACCAGACCAGCACTCTGATATTAATATAACCTTCCAGACCAGACCAGCACTATAATATTAATATTACCTTCCAGACCAGCACTATAATATTAATATTACCTTCCAGACCAGACCAGCACTATAATATTAATATCACCTTCCAGACCAGCACTATAATATTAATATTACCTTCCAGACGAGCAATATAATATTAATATCACCTTCCAGACCAGACCAGCACTATAATATTAATATTACCTTCCAGACCAGACCAGCACTATAATATTAATATTACCTTCCAGACCAGACCAGCACTATAATATTAATATTACCTTCCAGACCAGACCAGCACTATAATATTAATATCACCTTCCAGACCAGACCAGCACTCTGATATTAATATTACCTTCCAGACCAGACCAGCACTCTGATATTAATATCACCTTCCAGACCAGACCAGCACTATAATATTAATATCACCTTCCAGACCAGCCAGGTACTATTATATTAATATCACCTTCCAGACCAGACCAGCACTATGATATTAATATCACCTTCCAGACCAGCACTGGGGCGGCAGGGTAGCCTAGTGGTTAGAGCGTTGGTCTAGTAACCGGAAGGTTGCAAGTTCAAACCCCCGAGCTGACAAGGTACAAATCTGTCGTTCTGCCCCTGAACAGGCAGTTAACCCACTGTTCCTAGGCCGTCATTGAAAATAAGAATTTGTTCTTAACTGACTTGCCTAGTTAAATAAAGGTAAAAAATAAAAAAATAAACTATGATATTAATATCACCTTCCAGACCAGCACTATAATATTAATATCACCTTCCAGACCATCACTATAATATTAATATCACCTTCCAGACCAGCACTATAATATTAATATCACCTTCAAGACCAGCACTATAATATTAATATCACCTTCCAGACCAGCACTATAATATTAATATCACCTTCCAGACCAGACCAGCGCTATGATATTAATATCACCTTCCAGACCAGCACTATAATATTAATATCACCTTCCAGACCAGCACTATAATATTAATATCACCTTCCAGACCAGACCAGCACTATGGTATTCATATCACCTTCCAGACCAGCACTATAATATTAATATCACCTTCCAGACCAGACCAGCACTATAATATTAATATCACCTTCCAGACCAGCACTATAATATTAATATCACCTTCCAGACCAGACCAGCACTATGGTTTTAATATCACCTTCCAGACCAGCACTATAATATTAATATCACCTTCCAGACCAGCACTATAATATTAATATTACCTTCCAGACCAGACCAGCACTATAATATTAATATCACCTTCCAGACCAGACCAGCACTATGGTATTCATATCACCTTCCAGACCAGCACTATAATATTAATATCACCTTCCAGACCAGACCAGCACTATAATATTAATATCACCTTCCAGACCAGCACTATAATATTAATATCACCTTCCAGACCAGACCAGCACTATGGTATTCATATCACCTTCCAGACCAGCACTATAATATTAATATCACCTTCCAGACCAGACCAGCACTATAATATTAATATCACCTTCCAGACCAGCACTAGAATATTAATATCACCTTCCAGACCAGACCAGCACTATGGTTTTAATATCACCTTCCAGACCAGCACTATAATATTAACATCACCTTCCAGACCAGCACTATAATATTAATATTACCTTCCAGACCAGACCAGCACTATAATATTAATATCACCTTCCAGACCAGCACTATAACATTAATATTACCTTCCAGACTAGCACTATAATATTAACTTCTTGAGAATACTTGACATGCAGACGTCCCAAGTATGCCCCTGGAAATGCAAATGCGCTACGCTAAATGCTAAATGTACTCGTTACAACTCAATCTTTGATCAAAATTCACAAGCAGGGTATTGAATTAAAGCTACACTCGTTGTGAACCTAGCCAGCAAGTCAGATTTTTAAAATGCTTTTCGGCGAAAGCATCAGAAGCTATTATCTGATAGCATGCACCCCCCAAAATGCCAGCTCGACACGTAAACAACAGATTTTGCGATAGCCGGCGCTACCCAAAACGCAGAAATAAAATATAAAACATTCATTACCTTAGACGAGCTTCTTTCTTGGCACTCCTATATGCCCCATAAACATCACTATTGGGTCTTTTTTTCGTTTAAATCGGTCCATATATACCCAAAATAGCTTTGTATGGAAGTTGTGTCATTCAGAAAAAATCATCGTTTTTAAACGCTGCGTAATTTTTTTAAATTAAAAAAGTCGACGATAAACTTTCACAAAACACTTCGAAATCCTTTTGTAATCCAACTTTAGGTATTAGTAAACGTTTATAATCTATCAAAATGATTACAGGGCGATGTCTCTTCAATAGGTCTTCACTTCAAAAACAATGCCGTCTGATCTCTCCCTCAACTGCATCCGGGTGAAGACTGGGAAAATGGAGGTCAGACAGAAGGATTTTCCAACAATTAATTCAATTGAAAATTAGGACAATGGCGCCATCGTGCGGAATTTGTATGAATTGCAGGCAGATTCCCATTAAATTCTGTTCTCTTTTAACAACTGGTGGAAGTGACTTATGGAAATTATTTTTTGCTTTCAGAGAGCAGTTTTTCTTGCGTTTTTCAATGAAACACACGATCTGTTATAGTCACAGCCGTGATTTAACCAGTTTTATAAACTTCAGAGTGTTTTCTATCCACACATACTAATCATATGCATATACTATATTCCTGGCATGAGTAGCAGGACGCTGAAAAGTTGCGCGATTTTTAACAGAATTTAAAAAAAAGGAGGGGGTAGAAGTAAGAGGTTTTAATATCACCTTCCAGACCAGACCAGCACTATGGTATTAATATCACCTTCCAGACCAGCACTATAATATCAATATCACCTTCCAGAACAGCACTATAATATTAATATCACCTTCCAGACCAGCACTATAATATTAATATCACCTTCCAGACCAGCACTATAATATTAATATCACCTTCCAGACCAGACCAGCACTCTGATATTAATATCACCCTCCAGACCAGACCAGCACTATAATATTAATATCACCTTCCAGACCAGCACTATAATATTAATATCACCTTCCAGACCAGCACTATAATATTAATATCACCTTCCAGACCAGACCAGCACTATAATAATATCACCTTCCAGACAAGCACTATAATATTAATATTACCTTCCAGACCAGCACTATAATATTCATATTACCTTCCAGACCAGCACTATAATATTAATATCACCTTCCAGACCAGACCAGCACTATGGTATTAATATCACCATCCAGACTAGCATGATAATATTAATATTACCTTCCAGACCAGACCAGCACTATAATATTAATATTAACTTCCAGACCAGCACTATAATATTAATATTACCTTCCAGACCAGCACTATAATAGTAATATCACCTTCCAGACCAGACCAGCACTATAATATTAATATCACCTTCCATACCAGACTAGCACTATGGTATTAACATCACCATCCAGACCAGCACTATAATATTAATATCACCTTCCAGACCAGACCAGCACAATAATATTAATATCACCTTCCAGACCAGCACTATAATATTAATTTTACCTTCCAGACCAGCACTATAATATTAATATGACCTTCCAGACCAGACCAGCACTATACTATTAATATCACCTTCCAGACCAGACCAGCACTATAATATTAATATCACCTTCCAGACCAGACCAGCACTATAATATTAATATTACCTTCCCGACCAGCACTATAATATTAATATCACCTTCCATACCAGACTAGCACTATGATATTAATATTACCTTACAGACCAGACCAGCACTATAATATTAATATTACCTTCCAGACCAGCACTATAATATTAATATTACCTTCCAGACCAGACCAGCACTATAATATTAATATCACCTTCCAGACCAGCACTATAATATTAATATATCCTTCCATACCAGAACTATAATATTAATATCACCTTCCAGACCAGCACTATAATATTAATATTACCTTACAGACCAGACCAGCACTATAATATTAATATTATCTTCCAGACCAGCACTATAATATTAATATTACCTTCCAGACCAGACCAGCACTATAATATTAATATCACCTTCCAGACCAGCACTATAATATTAATATCACCTTCCAGACCAACACTATAATATTAATATTACCTTCCAGACCAGACCAGCACTATAATATTAATATCACCTTCCAGACCAGATCAGCACTATAATATTAATATCACCTTCCAGACCAGCACTATAATATTAATATCACCTTCCAGACCTGTCCAGCACTATAATATTAATATCACCTTCCAGACCAGACCAGCACTATAATATTAGTATCACCTTCCAGACCAGACCAGCACTATGGTATTAATATCACCATCCAGACCAGCATGATAATATTAATATTACCTTCCAGACCAGACCAGCACTATAATATTAATATTACCTTCCAGACCAGCACTATAATATTAATATCACCATCCAGACCAGCACTATAATATTAATATTACCTTCCAGACCAGACCAGCACTATAATATTAATATCACCTTCCAGACCAGACCAGCACTATAATATTAATATCACCTTCCAGACCAGACCAGCACTATAATATTAATATCACCTTCCAGACCAGACTAGCACTATGGTATTAATTTCACCATCCAGACCAGCACTATAATATTAATATTACCTTCCAGACCAGACCAGCACTATAATATTAATATCACCTTCCAGACCAGACCAGCACTATAATATTAATATCACCTTCCAGACCAGCACTATAATATTAATTTTACCTTCCAGACCAGCACTATAATATTAATATGACCTTCCAGACCAGACCAGCACTATACTATTAATATCACCTTCCAGACCAGACCAGCACTATAATATTAATATCACCTTCCAGACCAGCACTATAATATTAATATTACCTTCCCGACCAGCACTATAATATTAATATCACCTTCCATACCAGACTAGCACTATGATATTAATATAATCTTCCAGACCAGCACTATAATATTAATATCACCTTCCAGACCAGAACTATAAAATTAATATCACTTTCCAGACCAGCACTATAATATTAATATCACCTTCCAGACCAGCACTATAATATTAATATCACATTCCATACAAGCACTATAATATTAATATCACCTTCCATAACAGCACTATAATATTAATATCACCTTCCGTACCAGCACTATAATAATAATATCACCTTCCATACCAGCACTATAATATTAATATCACCTTCCAGACCAGCACTATAATATTAATATCACCTTCCAGACCAGACCAGCACTATAATATTAATATTACCTTCCAGACCAGCACTATAATATTAATATTACCTTCCAGACCAGACCAGCACTATAATATTAATATCACCTTCCAGACCAGACCAGCACTATAATATTAATATCACCTTCCAGACCAGCACTATAATATTAATATCACCTTCCAGACCAGACCAGCACTATAATATTAATATCACCTTCCAGACCAGACCAGCACTATAATATTAGTATGACCTTCCAGACCAGCACTATAATATTAATATCACCTTCCAGACCAGCACTATAATATTAATTTTACCTTCCAGACCAGCACTATAATATTAATATGACCTTCCAGACAAGACCAGCACTATAATATTAATATCACCTTCCAGACCAGACCAGCACTATAATATTAATATCACCTTCCAGACCAGCACTATAATATTAATATTACCTTCCCGACCAGCACTATAATATTAATATCACCTTCCAGACCAGCACTATAATATTAATATCACCTTCCAGACCAGCACTATAATATTAATATCACATTCCATACCAGCACTATAATATTAATATCACCTTCCATACTCTCACTATAATATTAATATCACCTTCCGTACCAGCACTATAATATTAATATCACCTTCCATACCAGCACTATAATATTATTATCACCTTCCAGACTAGCACTATAATATTAATATAACCTTCCAGACCAGACCAGCACTATAATATTAATATCAACTTCCAGACCAGACCAGCACTATAATATTAATATCACCTTCCAGACCAGACCAGCACTATGATATTAATATCACCTTCCAGACCAGCACTATGATATTAATATCACCTTCCAGACCAGCACTATAATATTAATATCACCTTCCAGACCAGCACTATAATATTAATATCACCTTCCAGACCATCACTATAATATTAATATCACCTTCCAGACCAGCACTATAATATTAATATCACCTTCAAGACCAGCACTATAATATTAATATCACCTTCCAGACCAGCACTATAATATTAATATCACCTTCCAGACCAGACCAGCGCTATGATATTAATATCACCTTCCAGACCAGCACTATAATATTAATATCACCTGACCAGACCAGCACTATAATATTAATATCACCTTCCAGACCAGACCAGCACTATGGTATTCATATCACCTTCCAGACCAGCACTATAATATTAATATCACCTTCCAGACCAGACCAGCACTATAATATTAATATCACCTTCCAGACCAGCACTATAATATTAATATCACCTTCCAGACCAGACCAGCACTATGGTTTTAATATCACCTTCCAGACCAGCACTATAATATTAATATCACCTTCCAGACCAGCACTATAATATTAATATTACCTTCCAGACCAGACCAGCACTATAATATTAATATCACCTTCCAGACCAGCACTATAACATTAATATTACCTTCCAGACTAGCACTATAATATTAATATCACCTTCCAGACCAGACCAGCACTATGGTATTAATATCACCTTCCAGACCAGCACTATAATATCAATATCACCTTCCAGAACAGCACTATAATATTAATATCACCTTCCAGACCAGCACTATAATATTAATATCACCTTCCAGACCAGCACTATAATATTAATATCACCTTCCAGACCAGACCAGCACTCTGATATTAATATCACCCTCCAGACCAGACCAGCACTATAATATTAATATCACCTTCCAGACCAGCACTATAATATTAATATCACCTTCCAGACCAGCACTATAATATTAATATCACCTTCCAGACCAGACCAGCACTATAATATTAATATCACCTTCCAGACAAGCACTATAATATTAATATTACCTTCCAGACCAGCACTATAATATTCATATTACCTTCCAGACCAGCACTATAATATTAATATCACCTTCCAGACCAGACCAGCACTATGGTATTAATATCACCATCCAGACCAGCATGATAATATTAATATTACCTTCCAGACCAGACCAGCACTATAATATTAATATTAACTTCCAGACCAGCACTATAATATTAATATTACCTTCCAGACCAGCACTATAATATTAATATCACCTTCCAGACCAGACCAGCACTATAATATTAATATCACCTTCCATACCAGACTAGCACTATGGTATTAACATCACCATCCAGACCAGCACTATAATATTAATATCACCTTCCAGACCAGACCAGCACTATAATATTAATATCACCTTCCAGACCAGCACTATAATATTAATTTTACCTTCCAGACCAGCACTATAATATTAATATGACCTTCCAGACCAGACCAGCACTATACTATTAATATCACCTTCCAGACCAGACCAGCACTATAATATTAATATCACCTTCCAGACCAGACCAGCACTATAATATTAATATTACCTTCCCGACCAGCACTATAATATTAATATCACCTTCCATACCAGACTAGCACTATGATATTAATATTACCTTACAGACCAGACCAGCACTATAATATTAATATTACCTTCCAGACCAGCACTATAATATTAATATTACCTTCCAGACCAGACCAGCACTATAATATTAATATCACCTTCCAGACCAGCACTATAATATTAATATATCCTTCCATACCAGAACTATAATATTAATATCACCTTCCAGACCAGCACTATAATATTAATATTACCTTACAGACCAGACCAGCACTATAATATTAATATTATCTTCCAGACCAGCACTATAATATTAATATCACCTTCCAGACCAGACAAGCACTATAATATTAATATCAACTTCCAGACCAGACCAGCACTATAATATTAATATCACCTTCCAGACCAGACCAGCACTATGATATTAATATCACCTTCCAGACCAGCACAATGATATTAATATCACCTTCCAGACCAGCACTATAATATTAATATCACCTTCCAGACCAGCACTATAATATTAATATCACCTTCCAGACCATCACTATAATATTAATATCACCTTCCAGACCAGCACTATAATATTAATATCACCTTCAAGACCAGCACTATAATATTAATATCACCTTCCAGACCAGCACTATAATATTAATATCACCTTCCAGACCAGACCAGCGCTATGATATTAATATCACCTTCCAGACCAGCACTATAATATTAATATCACCTTCCAGACCAGCACTATAATATTAATATCACCTTCCAGACCAGACCAGCACTATGGTATTCATATCACCTTCCAGACCAGCACTATAATATTAATATCACCTTCCAGACCAGACCAGCACTATAATATTAATATCACCTTCCAGACCAGCACTATAATATTAATATCACCTTCCAGACCAGACCAGCACTATGGTTTTAATATCACCTTCCAGACCAGCACTATAATATTAATATCACCTTCCAGACCAGCACTATAATATTAATATTACCTTCCAGACCAGACCAGCACTATAATATTAATATCACCTTCCAGACCAGCACTATAACATTAATATTACCTTCCAGACTAGCACTATAATATTAATATCACCTTCCAGACCAGACCAGCACTATGGTATTAATATCACCTTCCAGACCAGCACTATAATATCAATATCACCTTCCAGAACAGCACTATAATATTAATATCACCTTCCAGACCAGCACTATAATATTAATATCACCTTCCAGACCAGCACTATAATATTAATATCACCTTCCAGACCAGACCAGCACTCTGATATTAATATCACCCTCCAGACCAGACCAGCACTATAATATTAATATCACCTTCCAGACCAGCACTATAATATTAATATCACCTTCCAGACCAGCACTATAATATTAATATCACCTTCCAGACCAGACCAGCACTATAATATTAATATCACCTTCCAGACAAGCACTATAATATTAATATTACCTTCCAGACCAGCACTATAATATTCATATTACCTTCCAGACCAGCACTATAATATTAATATCACCTTCCAGACCAGACCAGCACTATGGTATTAATATCACCATCCAGACCAGCATGATAATATTAATATTACCTTCCAGACCAGACCAGCACTATAATATTAATATTAACTTCCAGACCAGCACTATAATATTAATATTACCTTCCAGACCAGCACTATAATATTAATATCACCTTCCAGACCAGACCAGCACTATAATATTAATATCACCTTCCATACCAGACTAGCACTATGGTATTAACATCACCATCCAGACCAGCACTATAATATTAATATCACCTTCCAGACCAGACCAGCACTATAATATTAATATCACCTTCCAGACCAGCACTATAATATTAATTTTACCTTCCAGACCAGCACTATAATATTAATATGACCTTCCAGACCAGACCAGCACTATACTATTAATATCACCTTCCAGACCAGACCAGCACTATAATATTAATAAATCAAATCAAATCAAATTTTATTTGTCACATACACATGGTTAGCAGATGTTAATGCGAGTGTAGCGAAATGCTTGTGCTTCTAGTTCCGACAATGCAGTAATAACAAGTAATCTAACTAACAATTCCAAAACTACTGTCTTGTACACAGTGTAAGGGGATAAAGAATATGTACATAAGGATATATGAATGAGTGATGATACAGAGCAGCATAGGCAAGATACAGTAGATGGTATCGGGTACAGTATGTACAAATGAGATGAGTATGTAAACAAAGTGGCATAGTATAGTATAAAGTGGCTAGTGATACATGTATTACATAAGGATACCGTCGATGATATAGAGTACAGTATATACGTATGCGTATGAGATGAATAATGTAGGGTAAGTAACATTTATATAAGGTAGCATTGTTTAAAGTGGCTAGTGATATATTTACATCATTTCCCATCAATTCCCATTATTAAAGTGGCTGGAGTTGAGTCAGTGTCAGTGTGTTGGCAGCAGCCACTCAGTGTTAGTGGTGGCTGTTTAACAGTCTGATGGCCTTGAGATAGAAGCTGTTTTTCAGTCTCTCGGTCCCAGCTTTGATGCACCTGTACTGACCTCGCCTTCTGGATGATAGCGGGGTGAACAGGCAGTGGCTCGGGTGGTTGATGTCCTTGATGATCTTTATGGCCTTCCTGTGACATCGGGTCCTGTGACATCGGGTGGTGTAGGTGTCACCTTCCAGACCAGACCAGCACTATAATATTAATATTACCTTCCCGACCAGCACTATAATATTAATATCACCTTCCATACCAGACTAGCACTATGATTTTAATATTACCTTACAGACCAGACCAGCACTATAATATTAATATTACCTTCCAGACCAGCACTATAATATTAATATCACCTTCCAGACCAGACCAGCACTATAATATTAATATCACCTTCCAGACCAGCACTATAATATTAATATATCCTTCCATACCAGAACTATAATATTAATATCACCTTCCAGACCAGCACTATAATATTAATATTACCTTACAGACCAGACCAGCACTATAATATTAATATTATCTTCCAGACCAGCACTATAATATTAATATTACCTTCCAGACCAGACCAGCACTATAATATTAATATCACCTTCCAGACCAGCTCTATAATATTAATATCACCTTCCAGACCAACACTATAATATTAATATTACCTTCCAGACCAGACCAGCACTATAATATTAATATCACCTTCCAGAAAAGACCAGCACTATAATATTAATATCACCTTCCAGACCAGCACTATAATATTAATATCACCTTCCAGACCTGTCCAGCACTATAATATTAATATCACCTTCCAGACCAGACCAGCACTATAATATTAGTATCACCTTCCAGACCAGACCAGCACTATGGTATTAATATCACCATCCAGGCCAGCATGATAATATTAATATTACCTTCCAGACCAGACCAGCACTATAATATTAATATTACCTTCCAGACCAGCACTATAATATTAATATCACCTTCCAGACCAGACCAGCACTATAATATTAATATCACCTTCCAGACCAGCACTATAATATTAATATCACCTTCCAGACCAGACCAGCACTATGGTATTCATATCACCTTCCAGACCAGCACTATAATATTAATATCACCTTCCAGACCAGCACTATAATATTAATATCACCTTCCAGACCAGACCAGCACTATAATATTAATATCACCTTCCAGACCAGACCAGCACTATAATATTAGTATGACCTTCCAGACCAGCACTATAATATTAATATCACCTTCCAGACCAGCACTATAATATTAATTTTACCTTCCAGACCAGCACTATAATATTAATATGACCTTCCAGACAAGACCAGCACTATAATATTAATATCACCTTCCAGACCAGACCAGCACTATAATATTAATATCACCTTCCAGACCAGCACTATAATATTAATATTACCTTCCCGACCAGCACTATAATATTAATATCACCTTCCAGACCAGCACTATAATATTAATATCACCTTCCAGACCAGCACTATAATATTAATATCACATTCCATACCAGCACTATAATATTAATATCACCTTCCATACTCTCACTATAATATTAATATCACCTTCCGTACCAGCACTATAATATTAATATCACCTTCCATACCAGCACTATAATATTAATATCACCTTCCAGACCAGCACTATAATATTAATATTACCTTCCAGACCAGACCAGCACTATAATATTAATATTACCTTCCAGACCAGCACTATAATATTAATATTACCTTCCAGACCAGACCAGCACTATAATATTAATATTACCTTCCAGACCAGACCAGCACTATAATATTAATATCACCTTCCAGACCAGCACTATAATATTAATATCACCTTCCAGACCAGCACTATAATATTAATATTACCTTCCAGACAAGGCCAGCACTATAATATTAATATCACCTTCCAGACCAGACCAGCACTATAATATTAATATCACCTTACAGACCAGACCAGCACTTTAATATTAATATCACCTTCCAGACCAGACCAGCACTATAATATTAGTATGACCTTCCAGACCAGCACTATAATATTAATATCACCTTCCAGACCAGCCCAGCACTATAATATTAATATCACCTTCCAGACCAGACCAGCACTATAATATTAATATCACCTTCCAGACCAGCACTATAATATTAATATTACCTTCCAGACCAGACCAGCACTATAATATTAATATCACCTTCCAGACCAGCACTATAACATTAATATTACCTTCCAGACTAGCACTATAATATTAATATCACCTTCCAGACCAGACCAGCACTATGGTATTAATATCACCTTCCAGACCAGCACTATAATATCAATATCACCTTCCAGAACAGCACTATAATATTAATATCACCTTCCAGACCAGCACTATAATATTAATATCACCTTCCAGACCAGCACTATAATATTAATATCACCTTCCAGACCAGACCAGCACTCTGATATTAATATCACCCTCCAGACCAGACCAGCACTATAATATTAATATCACCTTCCAGACCAGCACTATAATATTAATATCACCTTCCAGACCAGCACTATAATATTAATATCACCTTCCAGACCAGACCAGCACTATAATATTAATATCACCTTCCAGACAAGCACTATAATATTAATATTACCTTCCAGACCAGCACTATAATATTCATATTACCTTCCAGACCAGCACTATAATATTAATATCACCTTCCAGACCAGACCAGCACTATGGTATTAATATCACCATCCAGACCAGCATGATAATATTAATATTACCTTCCAGACCAGACCAGCACTATAATATTAATATTAACTTCCAGACCAGCACTATAATATTAATATTACCTTCCAGACCAGCACTATAATATTAATATCACCTTCCAGACCAGACCAGCACTATAATATTAATATCACCTTCCATACCAGACTAGCACTATGGTATTAACATCACCATCCAGACCAGCACTATAATATTAATATCACCTTCCAGACCAGACCAGCACTATAATATTAATATCACCTCCAGACCAGCACTATAATATTAATTTTACCTTCCAGACCAGCACTATAATATTAATATGACCTTCCAGACCAGACCAGCACTATACTATTAATATCACCTTCCAGACCAGACCAGCACTATACTATTAATATCACCTTCCAGACCAGACCAGCACTATAATATTAATATCACCTTCCAGACCAGACCAGCACTATAATATTAATATTACCTTCCCGACCAGCACTATAATATTAATATCACCTTCCATACCAGACTAGCACTATGATATTAATATTACCTTACAGACCAGACCAGCACTATAATATTAATATTACCTTCCAGACCAGCACTATAATATTAATATTACCTTCCAGACCAGACCAGCACTATAATATTAATATCACCTTCCAGACCAGCACTATAATATTAATATATCCTTCCATACCAGAACTATAATATTAATATCACCTTCCAGACCAGCACTATAATATTAATATTACCTTACAGACCAGACCAGCACTATAATATTAATATTATCTTCCAGACCAGCACTATAATATTAATATCACCTTCCAGACCAGACCAGCACTATAATATTAATATCAACTTCCAGACCAGACCAGCACTATAATATTAATATCACCTTCCAGACCAGACCAGCACTATGATATTAATATCACCTTCCAGACCAGCACTATGATATTAATATCACCTTCCAGACCAGCACTATAATATTAATATCACCTTCCAGACCAGCACTATAATATTAATATCACCTTCCAGACCATCACTATAATATTAATATCACCTTCCAGACCAGCACTATAATATTAATATCACCTTCAAGACCAGCACTATAATATTAATATCACCTTCCAGACCAGCACTATAATATTAATATCACCTTCCAGACCAGACCAGCGCTATGATATTAATATCACCTTCCAGACCAGCACTATAATATTAATATCACCTTCCAGACCAGCACTATAATATTAATATCACCTTCCAGACCAGACCAGCACTATGGTATTCATATCACCTTCCAGACCAGCACTATAATATTAATATCACCTTCCAGACCAGACCAGCACTATAATATTAATATCACCTTCCAGACCAGCACTATAATATTAATATCACCTTCCAGACCAGACCAGCACTATGGTTTTAATATCACCTTCCAGACCAGCACTATAATATTAATATCACCTTCCAGACCAGCACTATAATATTAATATTACCTTCCAGACCAGACCAGCACTATAATATTAATATCACCTTCCAGACCAGCACTATAACATTAATATTACCTTCCAGACTAGCACTATAATATTAATATCACCTTCCAGACCAGACCAGCACTATGGTATTAATATCACCTTCCAGACCAGACTAGCACTATGGTATTAACATCACCTTCCAGACCAGCACTATAATATTAATATTACCTTCCAGACCAGACCAGCACTATAATATTAATATTACCTTCCAGACCAGACCAGCACTATAATATTAATATTACCTTCCAGACCAGCACTATAATATTAATATCACCTTCCAGACCAGACCAGCACTATGGTATTAATATCACCATCCAGACCAGCATGATAATATTAATATTACCTTCCAGACCAGCAATTTAATATTAATATTACCTTCCAGACCAGACCAGCACTTTAATATTAATATTGCCTTCTAGACCAGCACTATAATATTAATATCACCTTCCAGACCAGCACTATAATATTAATATTACCTTCCAGACAAGGCCAGCACTATAATATTAATATCACCTTCCAGACCAGACCAGCACTATAATATTAATATCACCTTCCAGACCAGACCAGCACTTTAATATTAATATCACCTTCCAGACCAGACCAGCACTATAATATTAGTATGACCTTCCAGACCAGCACTATAATATTAATATCACCTTCCAGACCAGCCCAGCACTATAATATTAATATCACCTTCCAGACCAGACCAGCACTATAATATTAATATCACCTTCCAGACAAGCACTATAATATTAATATTACCTTCCAGACCAGCACTATAATATTAAAGCACCTTCCAGACCAGACCAGCACTATGGTATTAATATCACCATCCAGACCAGCATGATAATATTAATATTACCTTCCAGACCAGCACTATAATTTAATATTACCTTCCAGACCAGACCAGCACTTTAATATTAATATTGCCTTCTAGACCAGCACTATAATATTAATATCACCTTCCAGACCAGCACTATAATATTAATATCACCTTCCAGACCAGCACTATAATATTAATATCACATTCCATACCAGCACTATAATATTAATATCACCTTCCAGACCATCACTATAATATTAATATCACCTTCCAGACCAGCACTATAATATTAATATCACCTTCCAGACCAGCACTATAATATTAATATCACATTCCATACCAGCACTATAATTTTAATATCACCTTCCAGACCAGCACTATAATATTAATATCACCTTCCAGACCAGACCAGCACTATAATATTAATATCACCTTCCAGACAAGACCAGCACTATAATATTAATATCACCTTCCAGACAAGCACTATAATATTAATATTACCTTCCAGACCAGCACTATAATATTAATATTACCTTCCAGACCAGCACTATAATATTAATATCACCTTCCAGACCAGACCAGCACTATGGTATTAATATCACCATCCAGACCAGCACGATAATATTAATATTACCTTCCAGACCAGACCAGCACTAAAATATTAATATCACCTTCCTGACAAGCACTATAATATTAATATTACCTTCCAGACCAGCACTATAATATTAATATTACCTTCCAGACCAGACCAGCACTCTGATATTAATATCACCTTCCAGACCAGACCAGCACTATGGTATTAATATCACCTTCCAGACCAGCAGTATAATATCAATATCACCTTCCAGACCAGACCAGCACTATAATATTAATATCACCTTCCAGACCAGACCAGCACTATAATATTAATATCACCTTCCAGACCAGCACTATAATATTAATATCACCTTCCAGACCAGCACTATAATATTAATATTACCTTCCCGACCAGCACTATAATATTAATATCACCTTCCATACCAGACTAGCACACTGGTATTAATATCACCATCCAGACCAGACCAGCACTATCATATTAATATCACCATCCAGACCAGCACTATAATATTAATTTTACCTTCCAGACCAGCACTATAATATTAATATGACCTTCCAGACCAGACCAGCACTATAGTATTAATATCACCTTCCAGACCAGACCAGCACTATAATATTAATATCACCTTCCAGACCAGCACTATAATATTAATATTATCTTCCCGATCAGCACTATAATATTAATATTACCTTCCATACCAGACTAGCACTATGGTTTTAATATCACCTTCCAGACCAGCACATTAATATTAATATCACCTTCCAGACCAGAACTATAAAATTAATATCACCTTCCAGACCAGCACTATAATATTAATATCAACTTCCAGACCAGCACTATAATATAAATATCACATTCCATACCAGCACTATAATATTAATATCACCTTCCATACCAGCACTATAATATTAATATCACCTTACGTACCAGCACTATAATATTAATATCACCTTCCATACCAGCACTATAATATTAATATCACCTTCCAGACCAGCACTATAATATTAATATTACCTTACAGACCAGACCAGCACTATAATATTAATATTACCTTCCAGACCAGCACTATAATATTAATATTACCTTCCAGACCAGACCAGCACTATAATATTAATATCACCTTCCAGACCAGCACTATAATATTAATATCACCTTCCAGACCAACACTATAATATGAATATTACCTTCCAGACCAGACCAGCACTATAATATTAATATCACCTTCCAGACCAGACCAGCACTATAATATTAATATCACCTTCCAGACCAGCACTATAATATTAATATCACCTTCCAGACCTGTCCAGCACTATAATATTAATATCACCTTCCAGACCAGACCAGCACTATAATATTAGTATGACCTTCCAGACCAGCACTATAATATTAATATCACCTTCCAGACCAGACCAGCACTATAATATTAATATCACCTTCCAGACCAGACCAGCACTATAATATTAATATCACCTTCCAGACAAGCACTATAATATTAATATTACCTTCCAGAACAGCACTATAATCTTCATATTACCTTCCAGACCAGCACTATAATATTAATATTACCTTCCAGACCAGCACTATAATATTAATATCACCTTCCAGACCAGACCAGCACTATGGTATTAATATCACCATCCAGACCAGCATGATAATATTAATATTACCTTCCAGACCAGCACTATAATATTAATATCACCTTCCAGACCAGACCAGCACTATGCTATTAATATCACCATCCAGACCAACATGATAATATTAATATTACTTTCCAGACCAGCACTATAATATTAATATTACCTTCCAGACCAGACCAGCACTTTAATATTAATATTACCTTCTAGACCAGCACTATAATATTAATATCACCTTCCATACCAGCACTATAATATTAATATCACATTCCATACCAGCACTATAATATTAAAATCACCTTCCAGACCATCACTATAATATTAATATCACCTTCCAGACCAGCACTATAATATTAATATCACCTTCCAGACCAGACCAGCACTATAATATTAATATTACCTTCCAGACCAGCACTATAATATTAATATTACCTTCCATACCAGACCAGCACTATAATATTAATATGACCTTCCAGACCAGCACTATAATATTAATATCACCATCCAGACCAGCACTATAATATTAATATCACCTTCCAGACCAGCACTATTATATTAATATCACCTTCCAGACCAGCACTATAATATTAATATCACCTTCCAGACCAGACCAGCACTATAATATTAGTATGACCTTCCAGACCAGCACTATAATATTAATATCACCTTCCAGACCAGCCCAGCACTATAATATTAATATCACCTTCCAGACCAGACCAGCACTATAATATTAATATCACCTTCCAGACAAGCACTATAATATTAATATTACCTTCCAGACCAGCACTATAATATTAAAGCACCTTCCAGACCAGACCAGCACTATGGTATTAATATCACCATCCAGACCAGCATGATAATATTAATATTACCTTCCAGACCAGCACTATAATTTAATATTACCTTCCAGACCAGACCAGCACTTTAATATTAATATTGCCTTCTAGACCAGCACTATAATATTAATATCACCTTCCAGACCAGCACTATAATATTAATATCACCTTCCAGACCAGCACTATAATATTAATATCACATTCCATACCAGCACTATAATATTAATATCACCTTCCAGACCATCACTATAATATTAATATCACCTTCCAGACCAGCACTATAATATTAATATCACCTTCCAGACCAGCACTATAATATTAATATCACATTCCATACCAGCACTATAATTTTAATATCACCTTCCAGACCAGCACTATAATATTAATATCACCTTCCAGACCAGACCAGCACTATAATATTAATATCACCTTCCAGACAAGACCAGCACTATAATATTAATATCACCTTCCAGACAAGCACTATAATATTAATATTACCTTCCAGACCAGCACTATAATATTAATATTACCTTCCAGACCAGCACTATAATATTAATATCACCTTCCAGACCAGACCAGCACTATGGTATTAATATCACCATCCAGACCAGCACGATAATATTAATATTACCTTCCAGACCAGACCAGCACTAAAATATTAATATCACCTTCCTGACAAGCACTATAATATTAATATTACCTTCCAGACCAGCACTATAATATTAATATTACCTTCCAGACCAGACCAGCACTCTGATATTAATATCACCTTCCAGACCAGACCAGCACTATGGTATTAATATCACCTTCCAGACCAGCACTATAATATCAATATCACCTTCCAGACCAGACCAGCACTATAATATTAATATCACCTTCCAGACCAGACCAGCACTATAATATTAATATCACCTTCCAGACCAGCACTATAATATTAATATCACCTTCCAGACCAGCACTATAATATTAATATTACCTTCCCGACCAGCACTATAATATTAATATCACCTTCCATACCAGACTAGCACACTGGTATTAATATCACCATCCAGACCAGACCAGCACTATCATATTAATATCACCATCCAGACCAGCACTATAATATTAATTTTACCTTCCAGACCAGCACTATAATATTAATATGACCTTCCAGACCAGACCAGCACTATAGTATTAATATCACCTTCCAGACCAGACCAGCACTATAATATTAATATCACCTTCCAGACCAGCACTATAATATTAATATTATCTTCCCGATCAGCACTATAATATTAATATTACCTTCCATACCAGACTAGCACTATGGTTTTAATATCACCTTCCAGACCAGCACATTAATATTAATATCACCTTCCAGACCAGAACTATAAAATTAATATCACCTTCCAGACCAGCACTATAATATTAATATCAACTTCCAGACCAGCACTATAATATAAATATCACATTCCATACCAGCACTATAATATTAATATCACCTTCCATACCAGCACTATAATATTAATATCACCTTACGTACCAGCACTATAATATTAATATCACCTTCCATACCAGCACTATAATATTAATATCACCTTCCAGACCAGCACTATAATATTAATATTACCTTACAGACCAGACCAGCACTATAATATTAATATTACCTTCCAGACCAGCACTATAATATTAATATTACCTTCCAGACCAGACCAGCACTATAATATTAATATCACCTTCCAGACCAGCACTATAATATTAATATCACCTTCCAGACCAACACTATAATATGAATATTACCTTCCAGACCAGACCAGCACTATAATATTAATATCACCTTCCAGACCAGACCAGCACTATAATATTAATATCACCTTCCAGACCAGCACTATAATATTAATATCACCTTCCAGACCTGTCCAGCACTATAATATTAATATCACCTTCCAGACCAGACCAGCACTATAATATTAGTATGACCTTCCAGACCAGCACTATAATATTAATATCACCTTCCAGACCAGACCAGCACTATAATATTAATATCACCTTCCAGACCAGACCAGCACTATAATATTAATATCACCTTCCAGACAAGCACTATAATATTAATATTACCTTCCAGAACAGCACTATAATCTTCATATTACCTTCCAGACCAGCACTATAATATTAATATTACCTTCCAGACCAGCACTATAATATTAATATCACCTTCCAGACCAGACCAGCACTATGGTATTAATATCACCATCCAGACCAGCATGATAATATTAATATTACCTTCCAGACCAGCACTATAATATTAATATCACCTTCCAGACCAGACCAGCACTATGCTATTAATATCACCATCCAGACCAACATGATAATATTAATATTACTTTCCAGACCAGCACTATAATATTAATATTACCTTCCAGACCAGACCAGCACTTTAATATTAATATTACCTTCTAGACCAGCACTATAATATTAATATCACCTTCCATACCAGCACTATAATATTAATATCACATTCCATACCAGCACTATAATATTAAAATCACCTTCCAGACCATCACTATAATATTAATATCACCTTCCAGACCAGCACTATAATATTAATATCACCTTCCAGACCAGACCAGCACTATAATATTAATATTACCTTCCAGACCAGCACTATAATATTAATATTACCTTCCATACCAGACCAGCACTATAATATTAATATGACCTTCCAGACCAGCACTATAATATTAATATCACCATCCAGACCAGCACTATAATATTAATATCACCTTCCAGACCAGCACTATTATATTAATATCACCTTCCAGACCAGCACTATAATATTAATATCACCTTCCAGACCAGACCAGCACTACAATATTAATATCACCTTCCAGACCAGACCAGCACTATAATATTAATATCACCTTCCAGACCAGACCAGCACGATAATATTAATATCACCTTCCAGACAAGCACTATAATATTAATATTACCTTCCAGACCAGCACTATAATATTAATATTACCTTCCAGACCAGCACTATAATATTAATATCACCTTCCAGACCAGACCAGCACTATGGTATTAATATCACCATCCAGACCAGCACAATAATATTAATATTACCTTCCAGACCAGACCAGCACTATAATATTAATATCACCTTCCTGACAAGCACTATAATATTAATATTACCTTCCAGACCAGCACTATAATATTAATATTACCTTCCAGACCAGCACTATAATATTAATATGACCTTCCAGACCAGACCAGCACTATAATATTAATATCACATTCCAGACCAGCACTATAATATTAATATTACCTTCCAGACCAGACCAGCACTCTGATATTAATATCACCTTCCAGACCAGACCAGCACTATAATATTAATATTGCCTTCTAGACCAGCACTATAATATTAATATCACCTTCCAGACCAGACCAGTACTATGGTATTAATATCACCTTCCAGACCAGCACTATAATATTAATATCACCTTCCAGACCAGCACTATAATATTAATATGACCTTCCAGACCAGACCAGCACAATAATATTAATATCACCTTCCAGACCAGACCAGCACTATAATATTAATATCACCTTCCAGACAAGCACTATAATATTAATATTACCTTCCAGACCAGCACTATAATATTAATATTACCTTCCAGACCAGCACTATAATATTAATATCACCTTCCAGAACAGACCAGCACTATGGTCTTAATATCACCATCCATACCAGCACAATATTATTAATGTTACCTTCCACACCAGACCAGCACTATAATATTAATATCACCTTCCAGACCAGCACTATAATATTAATATTACCTTCCAGACCAGACCATCACCTTCCAGACCAGCACTATAATATTAATATCACCTTCCAGACCAGCACTATAATATTAATATCACCTTCCAGACCAGCACTATAATATTAATATCACCTTCCAGACCAGACCAGCACTATAATATTAATATCACCTTCCAGACCAGACCAGCACTATAATATTAATATCACCTTCCAGACCAGATCAGCACTATAACATTAATATTACCTTCCAGACCAGCACTATAATATTAATATCACCTTCCAGACCAGTCCAGCATTATAATATTAATATCACCTTCCAGACCAGATCAGCACTATAACATTAATATCACCTTCCAGACCAGCACTATAATATTAATATCACCTTCCAGACCAGACCAGCACTATAACATTAATATCACCTTCCAGACCAGACCAGCACTATAATATTAATATCACCTTCCAGACCAGATCAGCACTATAACATTAATATTACCTTCCAGACCAGCACTATAATATTAATATTACCTTCCAGACCAGACCAGCACTATAATATTAAAATTACCTTCCAGACCAGACCAGCACTATAATATTAATATCACCTTCCAGACCAGCACTATAATATTAATATTACCTTCCAGACCAGACCAGCACTCTGATATTAATATCACCTTCCAGACCAGACCAGCACTATAACATTAATATCACCTTCCAGACCAGCACTATAACATTAATATCACCTTCCAGACCAGACCAGCACTATAACATTAATATCACCTTCCAGACCAGCACTATAATATTAATATCACCTTCCAGACCAGCACTATAATATTAATGTTACCTTCCAGACCAGCACTATAACATTAATATCACCTTCCAGACCAGCACTATAATATTAATATCACCTTCCAGACCAGCACTATAATATTAATATCACCTTCCAGAACAGACCAGCACTATAATATTAATATCACCTTCCAGACCAGACCAACACTATAATATTAATATTACCTTCCGGACCAGACCAGCACTATAATATTAATATCACCTTCCAGACCAGCACTATAATATTAATATCACCTTCCAGACCAGCACTATAATATTAATATCACCTTCCAGACCAGACCAGCACTATAATATTAATATCACCTTCCAGACCAGACCAGCACTATAATATTAATATCACCTTCCAGACCAGACGAGCACTATAATATTAATATCACCTTCCAGACCAGACCAGCACTATAATATTAATATTACCTTCCAGACCAGACCAGCACTTTAATATTTATATCACCTTCCAGACCAGACCAGCACTATAATATTAATATCACCTTCCAGACCAGCACTATAATATTAATATCACCTTCCAGACCAGACCAGCACTATAATATTAATATTACCTTCCAGACCAGACCAGCACTATAATATTAATATCACCTTCCAGACCAGACCAGCACTATGATATTAATATCACCTTCCAGACCAGACCAGTACTATGATATTAATATTACCTTCCAGACCAGACCAGCACTATAATATTAATATCACCTTCCAGACCAGACCAGCACTATAATATTAATATCACCTTCCAGACCAGACCAGCACTATAATATTAATATCACCTTCCAGACCAGCACTATAATATTAATATCACCTTCCAGACCAGACCAGCACTATAATATTAATATTACCTTCCAGACCAGACCAGCACTATAATATTAATATCACCTTCCATAACAGACCAGCACTATGGTATTAATATCACCTTCCAGACCAGACCAGCACTATAATATTAATATTACCTTCCAGACCAGACCAGCACTATGGTATTAATATCACCTTCCAGACCAGACCAGCACTATAATATTAATGATACCTTCCAGACCAGACCAGCACTATAATAGTAATATCACCTTCCAGTCCAGACCAGCACTATAATATTAAGATTACCTTCCAGACCAGCACTATATTATTAATATCACCTTCCAGACCAGACCAGCACTATAATATTAATATTACTTTCCAGACCAGCACTATAATATTAATATCACCTTCCAGACCAGCACTATAATATTAATATCACCTTCCAGACCAGACCAGCACTATGGTATTAATATCACCTTCCATACCAGCACTATAATATTAATATCACCTTCCAGACCAGCACTATAATATTAATATAACCTTCCAGACCAGACCAGCACTATAATAGTAATATTACCTTCCAGACCAGACCAGCACTATAATATTAATATCACCTTCCAGACCAGCACTATAATATCAATATCACCTTCCAGACCAGCACTATAATATTAATATCAGCTTCCAGACCAGACCAGCACTATAATATTAATATTACCTTCCAGACCAGACCAGCACTATAATATTAATATCACCTTCCAGACCAGACCAGCACTATGATATTAATATCACCTTCCAGACCAGACCAGCACTATGATATTAATATTACCTTCCAGACCAGACCAGCACTATAATATTAATATCACCTTCCAGACCAGACCAGCACTATAATATTAATATCACCTTCCAGACCAGCACTATAATATTAATATCACCTTCCAGACCAGACCAGCACTATAATATTAATATTACCTTCCAGACCAGACCAGCACTATAATATTAATATCACCTTCCAGACCAGACCAGCACTATGATATTAATATCACCTTCCAGACCAGACCAGCAAAATAATATTAATATCACCATCCAGACCAGACCAGCACTATAATATTAATATCACCTTCCAGACCAGACCAGCACTATAATATTAATATTACCTTCCAGACCAGACCAGCACTATAATATTAATATCACCTTCCAGACCAGACCAGCACTATAATATTAATATCACCTTCCAGACCAGCACTATAATATTAATATCACCTTCCAGACCAGACCAGCACTATAATATTAATATTACCTTCCAGACCAGAACAGCACTATGGTATTAATATCACCTTCCAGACCAGACCAGCACTATAATATTAATATTACCTTCCAGACCAGACCAGCACTATAATATTAATATCACCTTCCAGACCATACCAGCACTATAATATTAATATCACCTTCCAGACCAGCACTATAATATTAATATTACCTTCCAGACCAGCACTATCATATTAATATTACCTTCCAGACCAGACCAGCACTATGATATTAATATTACCTTCCAGACCAGACCAGCACTATAATATTAATATCACCTTCCAGACCAGACCAGCACTATAATATTAATATTACCTTCCAGACCAGACCAGCACTATAATATTAATATCACTTTCCAGACTAGACCAGCACTATGATATTAATATCACCTTCCAGACCAGCACTATAATATTAATATTACCTTCCAGACCAGACCAGCACTATAATATTAATATCACATTCCAGGACAGACCAGCACTATAATATTAATATCACCTTCCAGACCAGCACTGTATTATTAATATTACCTTCCAGACCAGCAATATAATATTAATTTTACCTTCCAGACCAGCACTATAATATTAATATCACCTTCCAGACCAGACCAGCACTATAATATTAATATTACCTTCCAGACTAGCACTATAATATTAATATCACCTTCCAGACCAGCACTATAATATTAATATCACCTTCCAGACCAGCACTATTATATTAATATCACCTTCCAGACCAGACCAGCACTATAATATTAATATCACCTTCCATAACAGACCAGCACTATAATATTAATATCACCTTCCAGACCAGCACTATAATATTAATATCACCTTCCAGACCAGACCAGCAGTATAATATTAATATTACCTTCCAGACCAGCACTATAATATTAATATCAACTTCCAGAACAGACCAGAACTATAATATTAATATTACCTTCCAGACCAGCACTATAATTTTAATATCACCTTCCAGACCAGACCAGTACTATAATATTAATATCACCTTCCAGAACAGACCAGCACTATAATATTAATATCACCTTCCAGACCAGACCAGCACTATGGTATTAATATCACCTTCCAGACCAGCACTATAATATTAATATAACCTTCCAGACCAGACCAGCACTATAATATTAATATCACCTTCCAGACCAGACCAGCACTATAATATTAATATCACCTTACAGACCAGACCAGCACTATAATATTAATATCACCTTCCAGACCAGCACTATAATATTAATATCACCTTCCAGACCAGCACTATAATATTAATATTACCTTCCAGACCAGCACTATAATATTAATATTACCTTCCAGACCAGACCAGCACTATGATATTAATATCACCTTCCAGACCAGACCAGCACTATAATATTAATTTCACCTTCCAGACCAGCACTATGATATTAATATCAACTTCCAGAACAGAACAGCACTATAATATTAATATTACCTTCCAGACCAGACCAGCACTATAATATTAATATTGCCTTCCAGACCAGACCAGCACTATGATATTAATATCACCTTCCAGACCAGACAAGCACCATAATATTAATATCACCTTCCAGACCAGCACTATAATATTACTATTACCTTCCAGAACAGACCAGCACTATGATGTTAATATTACCTTCCAGACCAGACCAGCACTATGATATTAATATCACCTTCCAGACCAGAACAGCACTATAATATTAGTATCACCTTCCAGACCAGCACTATAATATTAATATCACCTTCCAGACCAGACCAGCACTATAATATTAATATCACCTTCCAGACCAGACCAGCACTATAATATTAATATCACCAGCCAGACCAGCACTCTAATATTAATATCACCTTCCAGACCAGCACTATAATATTAATATCACCTTCCAGACCAGCACTATAATATTAATATCACCTTCCAGACCAGCACTATAATATTAATATCACCTTCCAGACCAGCACTATAATATTAATATCACCTTCCAGACCAGCACTATAATATTAATATCACCTTCCAGACCAGCACTATAATATTAATATCACCTTCCAGACCAGCACTATAATATTAATATCACCTTCCAGACCAGCACTATAATATTAATATCACCTTCCAGACCAGACCAGCACTATAATATTAATATCACCTTCCAGACCAGCACTATAATATTAATATCACCTTCCAGACCAGACCAGCACTATAATATTAATATTACCTTCCAGACCAGCACTATAATATTAATATCACCTTCCAGACCAGACCAGCACTATAATATTAATATCACCAGCCAGACCAGCACTATAATATTAATATAACCTTCCAGACCAGCACTATAATATTAATATCACCTTCCAGACCAGCACTATAATATTAATATCACCTTCCAGACCAGCACTATAATATTAATATCACCTTCCAGACCAGCACTATAATATTAATATCACCTTCCAGACCAGCACTATAATATTAATATCACCTTCCAGACCAGCACTATAATATTAATATCACCGTCCAGACCAGACCAGCACTATAATATTAATATCACCTTCCAGACCAGCACTATAATATTAATATCACCTTCCAGACCAGACCAGCATTATAATATTAATATCACCTTCCAGACCAGCACTATAATATTAATATCACCTTCCAGAACAGACCAGCACTATAATATTAATATAACCTTCCAGACCAGCACTATAATATTAATATCACCTTCCAGACCAGACCAGGACTATAATATTAATATCACCTTCCAGACCAGCACTATAATATTAATATCACCTTCCAGACCAGACCAGCACTATAATATTAATATCACCTTCCAGACCAGACCAGCACTATGATATTAAAATCACCTTCCAGGCCAGACCAGCACTATGATATTAAAATCACCTTCCAGGCCAGACCAGCACTATAAAATTAATATTACCTTCCAGACCAGACCAGCACTATGATATTAATATCACCTTCCAGAACAGACCAGCACTATAATATTAATATAACCTTCCAGACCAGCACTATAATATTAATATCACCTTCCAGACCAGACCAGCACTGTAATATTAATATCACCTTCCAGACCAGACCAGCACTATGATATTAAAATCACCTTCCAGGCCAGACCAGCACTATAAAATTAATATTACCTTCCAGACCAGACCAGCACTATGATATTAATATCACCTTCCAGACCAGACCAGCACTATAATATTAATATCACCTTCCAGACCAGCACTATAATATTAATATCACCTTCCAGACCAGACCAGCACTATGATATTAATATCAACTTCCAGACCAGAACAGCACTATAATATTAATATTACCATCCAGACCAGACCAGCACTATAATATTAATATTGCCTTCCAGACCAGACCAGCACTATGATATTAATATCACCTTCCAGACCAGACAAGCACCATAATATTAATATCACCTTCCAGACCAGCACTATAATATTACTATTACCTTCCAGAACAGACCAGCACTATGATATTAATATTACCTTCCAGACCAGACCAGCACTATGATATTAATATCACCTTCCAGACCAGACCAGCACTATAATATTAATATCACCTTCCAGAACAGCACTATAATATTAATATCACCTTCCAGACCAGACCAGCACTATAATATTAATATCACCAGCCAGACCAGCACTATAATATTAATATCACCTTCCAGACCAGCACTATAATATTAATATCACCTTCCAGACCAGCACTATAATATTAATATCACCTTCCAGACCAGCACTATAATATTAATATCACCTTCCAGACCAGCACTATAATATTAATATCACCTTCCAGACCAGCACTACAATATTAATATCACCTTCCAGACCAGCACTATAATATTAATATCACCTTCCAGACCAGCACTATAATATTAATATCACCTTCCAGACCAGCACTATAATATTAATATCACCTTCCAGACCAGACCAGCACTATAATATTAATATCACCTTCCAGACCAGCACTATAATATTAATATCACCTTCCAGACCAGACCAGCACTATAATATTAATATCACCTTCCAGACCAGCACTATAATATTAATATCACCTTCCAGACCAGCACTATAATATTAATATCACCTTCCAGACCAGACCAGGACTATAATATTAATATCACCTTCCAGACCAGCACTATAATATTAATATCACCTTCCAGACCAGACCAGCACTATAATATTAATATCACCTTCCAGACAAGCACTATAATATTAATATAACCTTCCAGACCAGACCTGCACTATAATATTAATATCACCAGCCAGACCAGCACTATAATATTAATATCACCTTCCAGACCAGCACTATAATATTAATATCACCTTCCAGACCAGCACTATAATATTAATATCACCTTCCAGACCAGCACTATAATATTAATATCACCTTCCAGACCAGCACTATAATATTAATATCACCTTCCAGACCAGACCAGCACTATAATATTAATATCACCTTCCAGACCAGCACTATAATATTAATATCACCTTCCAGACCAGACCAGCACTATAATATTAATATCACCTTCCAGACCAGCACTATAATATTAATATCACCTTCCAGAACAGACCAGCACTATAATATTAATATAACCTTCCAGACCAGCACTATAATATTAATATCACCTTCCAGACCAGACCAGCACTATAATATTAATATCACCTTCCAGACCAGCACTATAATATTAATATCACCTTCCAGACGAGACCAGCACTATAATATTAATATCACCTTCCAGACCAGCACTATAATATTAATATCACCTTCCAGACCAGACCAGCACTATAATATTAATATCACCTTCCAGACTAGACCAGCACTATAATATTAATATCACCTTCCAGACCAGCACTATAATATTAATATCACCTTCCAGACCAGACCAGCACTATGATATTAAAATCACCTTCCAGGCCAGACCAGCACTATAAAATTAATATTACCTTCCAGACCAGACCAGCACTATGATATTAATATCACCTTCCAGACCAGCACTATAATATTAATATCACCTTCCAGACCAGCACTATAATATTAATATCACCTTCCAGACCAGACCAGCACTATGATATTAATATCAACTTCCAGACCAGACCAGCACTATGATATTAATATCAACTTCCAAACCAGACCAGCACTATAATATTAATATTACCTTCCAGACCAGGCCAGCACTATAATATTAATATTGCCTTCCAGACCAGACCAGCACTATGATATTAATATCACCTTCCAGACCAGACAAGCACCATAATATTAATATCACCTTCCAGACCAGCACTATAATATTACTATTACCTTCCAGAACAGACCAGCACTATGATATTAATATTACCTTCCAGACCAGACCAGCACTATGATATTAATATCACCTTCCAGACCAGACCAGCACTATAATATTAATATCACCTTCCAGACCAGCACTATAATATTAATATCACCTTCCAGACCAGACCAGCACTATAATATTAATATCACCAGCCAGACCAGCACTATAATATTAATATCACCTTCCAGACCAGCACTATAATATTAATATCACCTTCCAGACCAGCACTATAATATTAATATCACCTTCCAGACCAGCACTATAATATTAATATCACCTTCCAGACCAGCACTATAATATTAATATTACATTCCAGACCTGTCCAGCACTATAACATTAATATCACCTTCCAGACCAGCACTATAATATTAATATCACCTTCCAGACCAGCACTATAATATTAATATCACCTTCCAGACCAGCACTATAATATTAATATCACCTTCCAGACCAGCACTATAATATTAATATCACCTTCCAGACCAGACCAGCACTATAATACTAATATCACCTTCCAGACCAGCACTATAATATTAATATCACCTTCCAGACCAGACCAGCACTATAATATTAATATCACCTTCCAGACCAGCACTATAATATTAATATCACCTTCCAGACCAGCACTATAATATTAATATCACCTTCCAGACCAGACCAGAACTATGATATTAATATCACCTTCCAGACCAGACCAGGACTATAATATTAATATCACCTTCCAGACCAGCACTATAATATGAATATCACCTTCCAGACCAGACCAGCACTATAATATTAATATCACCTTCCAGACCAGCACTATAATATTAATATCACCTTCCAGAACAGACCAGCACTATAATATTAATATAACCTTCCAGACCAGCACTATAATATTAATATAACCTTCCAGACCAGACCAGCACTATAATATTAATATCACCTTCCAGACCAGCACTATAATATTAATATCACCTTCCAGACGAGACCAGCACTATAATATTAATATCACCTTCCAGACCAGCACTATAATATTAATATCACCTTCCAGACCAGACCAGCACTATAATATTAATATCACCTTCCAGACCAGACCAGCACTATAATATTAATATCACCTTCCAGACCAGCACTATAATATTAATATCACCTTCCAGACCAGACCAGCACTATGATATTAAAATCACCTTCCAGGCCAGACCAGCACTATGATATTAATATCACCTTTCAGACCAGACCAGCACTATGATATTAAAATCACCTTCCAGGCCAGACCAGCACTATAATATTAATATCACCTTCCAGACCAGCACTATAATATTAATATCACCTTCCAGACCAGACCAGCACTATGATATTAAAATCACCTTCCAGGCCAGACCAGCACTATAAAATTAATATTACCTTCCAGACCAGACCAGCACTATGATATTAATATCACCTTCCAGACCAGACCAGCACTATAATATTAATATCACCTTCCAGACCAGCACTATAATATTAATATCACCTTCCAGACCAGACCAGCACTATGATATTAATATCAACTTCCAGACCAGAACAGCACTATAATATTAATATTACCTTCCAGACCAGACCAGCACTATAATATTAATATTGCCTTCCAGACCAGACCAGCACTATGATATTAATATCACCTTCCAGACCAGACAAGCACCATAATATTAATATCACCGTCCAGACCAGCACTATAATATTACTATTACCTTCCAGAACAGACCAGCACTATGATATTAATATTACCTTCCAGACCAGACCAGCACTATGATATTAATATCACCTTCCAGACCAGCACTATAATATTAATATCACCTTCCAGACCAGACCAGCACTATAATATTAATATCACCTTCCAGACCAGCACTATAATATTAATATCACCTTCCAGACCAGACCAGCACTATAATATTAATATCACCTTCCAGACCAGCACTATAATATTAATATCACCTTCCAGACCAGACCAGCACTATAATATTAATATCACCAGCCAGACCAGCACTATAATATTAATATCACCTTCCAGACCAGCACTATAATATTAATATCACCTTCCAGACCAGACCAGCACTATAATATTAATATCACCAGCCAGACCAGGACTATAATATTAATATCACCTTCCAGACCAGCACTATAATATTAATATCACCTTCCAGACCAGCACTATATTATTAATATCACCTTCCAGACCAGCACTATAATATTAATATCACCTTCCAGACCAGCACTATAATATTAATATCACCTTCCAGACCAGACCAGCACTATATTATTAATATCACCTTCCAGACCAGCACTATAATATTAATATCACCTTCCAGACCAGCACTATAATATTAAATATCACCTTCCAGAACAGACCAGCACTATAATATTAATATAACCTTCCAGACCAGCACTATAATATTAATATCACCTTCCAGACCAGACCAGCACTATAATATTAATATCACCTTCCAGACCAGCACTATAATATTAATATCACCTTCCAGACCAGACCAGCACTATGATATTAATATCACCTTCCAGACCAGACCAGCACTATAATATTAATATCACTTTCCAGACCAGACCAGCACTATAATATTAATATCACCTTCCAGACCAGACCAGCACTATAATATTAATATCACCTTCCAGACCAGCACTATAATATTAATATCACCTTCCAGACCAGACCAGCATTATGATATTAAAATCACCTTCCAGGCCAGACCAGCACTATAAAATTAATATTACCTTCCAGACCAGACCAGCACTATGATATTAATATCACCTTCCAGACCAGACCAGCACTATAATATTAATATCACCTTCCAGACCAGCACTATAATATTAATATCACCTTCCAGACCAGACCAGCACTATGATATTAATATCAACTTCCAGACCAGAACAGCACTATAATATTAATATTACCTTCCAGACCAGACCAGCACTATAATATTAATATTGCCTTCCAGACCAGACCAGCACTATGATATTAATATCACCTTCCAGACCAGACAAGCACCATAATATTAATATCACCTTCCAGACCAGCACTATAATATTACTATTACCTTCCAGAACAGACCAGCACTATGATATTAATATTACCTTCCAGACCAGACCAGCACTATGATATTAATATCACCTTCCAGACCAGACCAGCACTATAATATTAATATCACCTTCCAGACCAGCACTATAATATTAATATCACCTTCCAGACCAGACCAGCACTATAATATTAATATCACCTTCCAGACCAGCACTATAATATTAATATCACCTTCCAGACCAGACCAGCACTATAATATTAATATCACCAGCCAGACCAGCACTATAATATTAATATCACCTTCCAGACCAGCACTATAATATTAATATCACCTTCCAGACCAGACCAGCACTATAATATTAATATCACCAGCCAGACCAGGACTATAATATTAATATCACCTTCCAGACCAGCACTATAATATTAATATCACCTTCCAGACCAGCACTATATTATTAATATCACCTTCCAGACCAGCACTATAATATTAATATCACCTTCCAGACCAGACCAGCACTATAATATTAATATCACCTTCCAGACCAGCACTATAATATTAATATCACCTTCCAGACCAGACCAGCACTATAATATTAATATCACCTTCCAGACCAGCACTATAATATTAAATATCACCTTCCAGAACAGACCAGCACTATAATATTAATATAACCTTCCAGACCAGCACTATAATATTAATATCACCTTCCAGACCAGACCAGCACTATAATATTAATATCACCTTCCAGACCAGCACTATAATATTAATATCACCTTCCAGACCAGACCAGCACTATGATATTAATATCACCTTCCAGACCAGACCAGCACTATAATATTAATATCACCTTCCAGACCAGACCAGCACTATAATATTAATATCACCTTCCAGACCAGACCAGCACTATAATATTAATATCACCTTCCAGACCAGCACTATAATATTAATATCACCTTCCAGACCAGACCAGCACTATGATATTAAAATCACCTTCCAGGCCAGACCAGCACTATAAAATTAATATTAACTTCCAGACCAGACCAGCACTATGATATTAATATCACCTTCCAGACCAGACCAGCACTATAATATTAATATAACCTTCCAGACCAGCACTATAATATTAATATCACCTTCCAGACCAGACCAGCACTATGATATTAATATCAACTTCCAGACCAGAACAGCACTATAATATTAATATTACCTTCCAGACCAGACCAGCACTATAATATTAATATTGCCTTCCAGACCAGACCAGCACTATGATATTAATATCACCTTCCAGACCAGACAAGCACCATAATATTAATATCACCTTCCAGACCAGCACTATAATATTACTATTACCTTCCAGAACAGACCAGCACTATGATATTAATATTACCTTCCAGACCAGACCAGCACTATGATATTAATATCACCTTCCAGACCAGACCAGCACTATAATATTAATATCACCTTCCAGACCAGCACTATAATATTAATATCACCTTCCAGACCAGACCAGCACTATAATATTAATATCACCTTCCAGACCAGCACTATAATATTAATATCACCTTCCAGACCAGACCAGCACTATAATATTAATATCACCAGCCAGACCAGCACTATAATATTAATATCACCTTCCAGACCAGCACTATAATATTAATATCACCTTCCAGACGAGCACTATAATATTAATATCACCTTCCAGAGCACCACTATAATATTAATATCACCTTCCAGACCAGCACTATAATATTAATATTACCTTCCAGACCAGCACTATAATATTAATATCACCTTCCAGACCAGCACTATACTATTAATATCACCTTCCAGACCAGCACTATAATATTAATATCACCTTCCAGACCAGCACTATAATATTAATATTACCTTCCAGACCAGCACTATAATATTAATATCACCTTCCAGACCAGCACTATAATATTAATATTACCTTCCAGACCAGCACTATAATATTAATATCACCTTCCAGACCAGCACTATAATATTAATATCACCTTCCAGACCAGCACTATAATATTAATATCACCTTCCAGACCAGCACTATAATATTAATATTACCTTCCAGACCAGACCAGCACTATAATATTAATATCACCTTCCAGACCAGACCAGCACTATAATATTAATATCACCTTCCAGACCAGCACTATAATATTAATATCACCTTCCAGACCAGATCAGCACTATAATATTAATATCACCTTCCAGACCAGCACTATAATATTAATATCACCTTCCAGACCAGACCAGCACTATGATATTAATATCACCTTCCAGACCAGACCAGCACTATAATATTAATATCACCTTCCAGACCAGCACTATAATATTACTATTACCTTCCAGAACAGACCAGCACTATGATATTAATATGACCTTCCAGACCAGACCAGCACTATGATATTAATATCACCTTCCAGACCAGACCAGCACTATAATATTAATATCACCTTCCAGACCAGCACTATAATATTAATATCACCTTCCAGACCAGACCAGCACTATAATATTAATATCACCTTCCAGACCAGCACTATAATATTAATATCACCTTCCAGACCAGACCAGCACTATAATATTAATATCACCAGCCAGACCAGCACTATAATATTAATATCACCTTCCAGACCAGCACTATAATATTAATATCACCTTCCAGACCAGCACTATAATATTAATATCACCTTCCAGAGCACCACTATAATATTAATATCACCTTCCAGACCAGCACTATAATATTAATATTACCTTCCAGACCAGCACTATAATATTAATATCACCTTCCAGACCAGCACTATAATATTAATATCACCTTCCAGACCAGACCAGCACTATAATATTAATATCACCTTCCAGACCAGCACTATAATATTAATATCACCTTCCAGACCAGATCAGCACTATAATATTAATATCACCTTCCAGACCAGACCAGCACTATAATATTAATATCACCTTCCAGACCATACCAGCAATATAATATTAATATTACCTTCCAGACCAGACCAGCAATATAATATTACCTTCCAGACCAGCACTCTGATATTAATATAACCTTCCAGACCAGATCAGAACTATAATATTAATATCACCTTCCATACCAGCACTATAATATTAATATCACCTTCCAGACCAGCACTATAATATTAATAACACCTTCCAGACCAGCACTATAATATTAATTTCACCTTCTAGACCAGACCAGCACTATGGTATTAATATCAACTTCTAGACCAGACCAGCACTGTGGTATTAATATCACCTTCTAGACCGGCACTATAATCAAGGCCTGGCTGTTTACCTCCCTGCAGCCTGAACGTCAAACACCAGCCCTTCCCACAGTCTCTCTCTCTCCTTCTTGCTGTCTCTTTCTGTCTCTCTCTCCCAGAGGTCTCAAGTCTCTCTCTCCCAGAGGGCTCTGGTCTCTCTCTCTCTATATCTCTCTCTATCTCTCTCTCCCTCTCTCTATCTCTCTCTCTCTAAAAAAGCGAAGGATCCCTGTAGGCAAGTGTGTATGCCTCCGAGGTGGTGAGGTAGGTAATAAGGGGTGATTTACTTCCCTCTTTTCTCATTTTGTTTTCCCTCCTGACTGATTAACATAAATAATAGCACAGCACCTTGTCTGTACTGAGATGGACCCTAAAGACCACCACTTCACACAAGCAAAACAATTTCACAAGCAAATGTTTCAAATCCCTGTCTGGAGAGATTGCTGTTCATTGGCATTGCCTCAGTGCTTAATTAACATTTTCAACAAAGCATTCCTCAGAGGCTAGGTGCATTGCATTGGAGTGTGTGTCGAAGCGCCTGTATTCAGATATCAGCACTAACAGAGAGGAAGAACACCTCAACACCTGGAAACTACTGACAACACTCATTTCCTGCTCCGCACCCCCTCGCCCAGTCAGCCGCTGTGAGCACAACCATTCACCCAATCATCCGCTGTGAGCACTACCATTCACCCAATCATCCGCTGGGAGCACTACCATTCAGCCAGTCTGCTGGTGTAAGCACTCCAATTTACCCAATCAGCCGCTGAGAAATCTCAGATTCACCCAACCAGCCACTGCCTAACATAATCTTTCATAAAGCATTTCCAATTGAGCTAACCAGCAATAATAACAACCCCACAAACCCGTTTCATCTACAGTAGCTATGAGCGGACTATAATGGCACCAATGGAGATGGCTCCCTTTTTACGGTTTACGGTCTCTGTTTTTTCGGTATATTTGTAACTTATTTTGTACATAATGTTTCTGACGCTGTCTCACGACTGAAAAGAGCTTCCTGATATCAGAACAGCAATTACTCACCTCGTGCTGGACAAAGATTTTTCTTTAATGAGTCGAACGCAAAGGATTTACTTCAGACACCCGACAATGCCCAAACCCCGTGATTCGCATGAAGAAGAGACAGAGATATCGTGGACATAAGGCGGGGTACCTTGTAAGGATCCGACAGCGAGTGGGTCATCTGCCTCTACCATCAGTCCTATTAGCAACAGTGCATGAAATCTAATATTAAGGAAGTCTCAAGGTTTAGCTCACCAAAGGAAGAGTATCTCATGATTAGCTGTAGACCATACTATTTACCAAGAGAGTTTTCATCTATATTCTTCGTGGCTGTCTATTTACTTCCAGGGACTTATTAATGCAGGGAAACTTAAATCCGTTTTAACAAATGTCTAATAGCATGTTAAATTTGCAAATAAAGGAAGAAAAAAACTCTAGACCACCTTTACTCCACAGACAGTGACGCGTACAAAGCTCTCCCTCGCCCTCCATTTGGCAAATCTGACCATAATTCTATCCTCCTGATTCCTGCTTACAAGCAAAAATTAAAGCAAGAAGCACCAGTGACTCGGGTCAATAAAGAAGTGGTCTGAGGACGCAGATGATAAGCTACAGGACTGTTTTGCTAGCACAGACTTGAACATGTTCTGGGATTCTTCCGATGGCATTAAGGAGTACACCACATCAGTCACTGGTTTCTTTAATAAGTGCATGATGTTGTCTCCACAGTGACTGTACGAACATACCCCAACCGGAAGCCATGGATTACAGGCAACATCTACACTGAGCTAAAAGCTAGAGCTGCCGCTTTCAAGGAGCGAGACTCTAACCTGGAAGCTTATAAGAAATCCTGCGCTGCCCACCGACAAACCATCAAACAGGCAAGCATAAATACAGGACTAAGATTGAATCGTACTACACCGGCTCTGATACTCATCGGATGTGGCAGGGCCTGCAAACTAGTCAAGACTACAAAGGGAAGCACAGCTGTGAGCTGCCCAGTGACACGAGCCTACCACACCAGCTAAATTACATCTATGCTTGCTTTGAGGCAAATAACACTGAAACATGCATGAGAGCATCAGATGTTCCGGATGACTGTGTGATCATGCTCTCCGTAGCCAATCTGAGTAAGCCCTTTAATAAACAGGTCAACATTCATAAGGACGCAGGGCCAGATGGATTACCAGAACTCTGAGCTGACCAACTGGCAAGCGTCTTCACTGACATTTTCTACCTCTCCATGACTGAATCGGTAATGTTTCAAGCAAACCACAATAGTCCCCGTGTCAAAGAAAGCAAAGGTAACCTGCCTAAATGACTGCCGACCCATAGCACTAATTCACATCTATAGCCATGAAGTGCTTTGAAAGGCTGGTCATGGATCACATCAACACCATTATCCCAGAAACTCTAAACGCACTCCAATTTGCATACCGCCCCAACAGATTCACATATGATGCAATCTCTATTTGCACTCCACACTGCTCTTTCCCACCTGGACAAAAGGAACACCTATGTGAGAATGCTATTCATAGACTACAGGTCAGCATTCAACACCATAGTGCCCTCAAAGCTCAAAACTAAGCTAAGGACCCTGGGACTAAACACCTCCCTCTGCAACTGGATCCTGGACTTCCTGACAGGCCTCCCCCAGGTGGTAGGGGTACTCCTTGTTCACTCATGACTGCATGGGCAGGCACGACTCCAACACCATCATTAAGTAATGCCCACGACAAAACAGTGGTAGGCCTGATCACTGAAAAAGACGAGAAAGCCTATAGGGAGGAGGTCAGAGACCTGGCCATGTGGTGGCAGGATAACAACATTTCCCTTAACGTGATCAAGACAAAAGAGATGATTGTGGACTACAGGAAAAGGAGGACCAAGCACGTCCCCATTCTCATCGACGGGGCTAAAGTGGAGCAGGTTGAGAGCTTCAAGTTCCTTGGTATCGACATTACCAACAAACTTTCATGGTCCAAACACACCAACACAGTTGTCAAGAGGGTATGACAATGCCTTTTCCCCTTCAGGAGACTGAAAAGATTTGGCATGGGTCCTCAGATCCTCAAAAAGTTACAGCTGCACCATCGAGAGCACTGCCTGGTATGGCAACTGATCGGCCTCTGAATGGAAGGCACTATAGAGTGTAGTGCGTTCGGCCCAGGACATCAATGGGGTCAAGCTTCCTGCCATCCAGGACCTCTATACCAGGCGGTGTCAGAGGAAACCACAAAAAATTGTCAAAGACTCCAGCCACACCAGTCATAGACTTTTCTCTCTGCTACTGCACGGCAAACCCTACCGGAGCTCCAAGTCTAGGTTCAAGAGGCTTCTAAAGAGCTTTTATTAACCCATATCCATAAGACTCCTGAACACCTGAACACCTAATCAAATGGCTCCCCATACAATTAGCATTGACCCCATCCTCCTTTTTTACGATTCTGCTACTCTCTGTTTATTATTTATGCATAGTAACTTTACCTCTACCTACATGTACATATTACCTCAATTACCTCGACTAACCAGTGCCCCCGCACATTTACTCTGTACCGGTACCCCCTGTATATAGCCTCCACATTGAATCTGTACCGGTACCCCCTGTATATAGCCTCCACATTGACTCTGTACCGTAACACCCTGTATATAGCCTCCACACTGACTGTACTGGTACCCCCTGTAAATAGACTTCACATTGACTCTGTACCGTAATACCCTGTATATAGTCTCCACATTGACTCTGTACCGGAACCCCCTGTACATAGCCTCCACATTGACTCTGTACCGTAATACCCTGTATATAGTCTCCACGTTGACTCTGTACCGGCACCACCCAGGATATAGCCTCCACATTGACTCTGTACAGTCATACCCTGTATATAGACTCCACATTGACTCTGTACCGTAATACCCTGAACATTGCCTCCACATTGACTACGTCCCCGTACCCCCTGTATATAGCCTCCACATTGAATCTGTACCGTAATACCCTGTATATAGCCTCCACATTGACTCTGTACCGTAATACCCTGTATATAGCCTCCACATTGACTCTGTACCAGCACCTCCCAGTATATAGCCTGCTCATTGACTCCGTACTGTAATACCCTGTATATAGTCTCCACATTGATTCTGTACCGTAATACCCTGTACATTGTCTCCACATTGACTCTGTACCGTAATACCCTGTATATAGTCTCCACATTGACTCTGTACCGTAATACCCTGTATATAGCCTCCACATTGACTCTGTACCGTAATACCCTGTATATAGTCTCCACATTGACTCTGTACCGGTACCCCTGTACATAGCCTCCACATTGACTCTGTACTGTAATACCCAGTATATAGCCTTTACATTGACTCTGTACCGGCACCTCCCAGTATATAGCCTCCACATTGACTCTGTACCGCCAAACCCTGTATATAGCCTCCACATTGACTCTGTACCGGTACCCCCTGTATATAGCCTCCACATTGACTCTGTACTGTAATACCCTGTATATAGTCTCCACATCGACTCTGTACCGTAATACCCTGTATATAGCCTCCACATTGACTATGTACTGTAATACCCTGTATATAGCCTCCACATTCACTCTGTACCGGTTCCCCCTGTATATAGCCTCCACATTGACTCCATACTGTAATACCCTGTATATAGCCTCCACATTGACTCTGTACCGTAATACCCTGTATATAGCCTCCACATTGACTCTGTACCGTAATACCCTGTATATAGTCTCCACATTGACTCTGTAACGTAATACCCTGTATATAGCCTCCACATTGACTCTGTACCATAATATCCTGTATATAGCCTCCACATTGACTCTGTACCAGTACCCCCTATATATCGCCTCCACATTGACTCTGTACTGTAATACCCTGTATATAACCTCCACATTGACTCTGTACCGTAATACCCTGTATATAGCCTCCACATTGACTCTGTACTGGTACCCCCTGTATATAGCCTCCACATTGACTCTGTACTGTAATACCCTGTATATAGCCTCCACATTGACTCTGTACTTTAATACCCTGTATATAGTCTCCACATTGACTCTGTACTGTAATACCCTGTATATAGCCTCCACATTGACTCTGTACTGTAATACCCTGTATATAGCCTCCACATTGACTCTGTACTGTAATATCCTGTAAATAGCCTCCACATTGACTCTGTACTGTAATACCCTGCATATAGCCTCCACATTGACTCTGTACCGGTCACCCTGTATATAGCCTCCACATTGACTCTGTACCGGTACCCCCTGTATATAGCCTCCACATTGACTCTGTACCGTAACACCCTGTATATAGCCTCCACATTGACTCTGTACTGGTACCCCCTGTATATAGCCTCCACATTGACTGTGTACCGGTACCCCCTGTATAAAGCCTCCACATTGACTCTGTACCATAACACCCTGTATATAGCCTCCACATTGACTCTGTACTGGTACCCCCTGTATATAGCCTCCACATTGACTCTGTACCATAACACCCTGTATATAGCCTCCACATTGACTCTGTACTGATACCCCCTGTATATATCCTCCACATTGACTCTGTACCGTAATACCCTGTATATAGCCTCCACATTGACTCTGTACCGTAATACCCTGTATATAGCCTCCACATTGACTCTGTACCGTAATACCCTGTATATAGCCTCCACATTGACTCTGTACCGTAATACCCTGTATATAGCCTCCACATTGACTCTGTACCGTAATACCCTGTATATAACCTCCACATTGACTCTGTACCGTAATACCCTGTATATAGCCTCCACATTGACTCTGTACCGTAAAACCCTGTATATAGCCTCCACATTGACTCTGTACCGTAATACCCTGTATATAGCCTCCACATTGACTCTGTACCGTAATACCCTGTATATAGCCTCCACATTGACTCTGTACCGTAAAACCCTGTATATAGCCTCCACATTGACTCTGTACCGTAATACCCTGTATATAGCCTCCACATTGACTCTGTACCGTAATACCCTGTATATAGCCTCCACATTGACTCTGTACCGTAATACCCTGTATATAGCCTCCACATTGACTCTGTACCGTAATACCCTGTATATAGCCTCCACATTGACTCTGTACCGTAATACCCTGTATATAGCCTCCACATTGACTCTGTACTGGTACCCCCTGTATATAGCCTCCACATTGACTCTGTACCGTAATACCCTGTATATAGTCTCCACATTGACCCTGTACCGGTACCATCTGTATATAGTCTCCACATTGACTCTGTACCGGTACCCCCTGTATATAGCCTCCACATTGACTCTGTACCGTAATACCCTGTATATAGCCTCCACATTGACTCTGTACCGTAATACCCTGTATATAGCCTGCTCATTGACTCTGTACCGTAATACCCTGTATATAGCCTCCACATTGACTCTGTACCGTAATACCCTGTATATAGCCTCCACATTGACTCTGTACCGTAATACCCTGAATATAGCCTCCACATTGACTCTGTACCGTAATACCCTGTATATAGCCTCCACATTGACTCTGTACCGTAATACCCTGTATATAGCCTCCACATTGACTCTGTACCGTAATACCCTGTATATAGCCTCCACATTGACTCTGTACCGTAACACCCTGTATATAGCCTCCACATTGACTCTGTACCGTAATACCCTGTATATAGCCTCCACATTGACTCTGTACCGTAAAACCCTGTATATAGCCTCCACATTGACTCTGTACCGTAATACCCTGTATATAGCCTCCACATTGACTCTGTACCGTAAAACCCTGTATATAGCCTCCACATTGACTCTGTACCGTAATACCCTGTATATAGCCTCCACATTGACTCTGTACCGTAATACCCTGTATATAGCCTCCACATTGACTCTGTACCGTAACACCCTGTATATAGCCTCCACATTGACTCTGTACCGTAATACCCTGTATATAGCCTCCACATTGACTCTGTACCGTAATACCCTGTATATAGCCTCCACATTGACTCTGTACCGGTACACCCTGTATATAGCCTCCACATTGACTCTGTACCGTAATACCCTGTATATAGCCTCCACATTGACTCTGTACCGTAATACCCTGTATATAGCCTCCACATTGACTCTGTACCGTAATACCCTGTATATAGCCTCCACATTGACTCTGTACCGTAATACCCTGTATATAGCCTCCACATTGACTCTGTACCGTAATACCCTGTATATAGCCTCCACATTGACTCTGTACCGTAATACCCTGTATATAGCCTCCACATTGACTCTGTACCGTAATACCCTGTATATAACCTCCACATTGACTCTGTACCGTAATACCCTGTATATAGCCTCCACATTGACTCTGTACCGTAATACCCTGTATATAACCTCCACATTGACTCTGTACCGTAATACCCTGTATATAGCCTCCACATTGACTCTGTACCGTAATACCCTGTATATAACCTCCACATTGACTCTGTACCGTAATACCCTGTATATAGCCTCCACATTGACTCTGTACCGTAATACCCTGTATATAGCCTCCACATTGACTCTGTACCGTAATACCCTGTATATAGCCTCCACATTGACTCTGTACCGTAATACCCTGTATATAGCCTCCACATTGACTCTGTACCGTAATACCCTGTATATAACCTCCACATTGACTCTGTACCGTAATACCCTGTATATAGCCTCCACATTGACTCTGTACCGTAATACCCTGTATATAACCTCCACATTGACTCTGTACCGTAATACCCTGTATATAGCCTCCACATTGACTCTGTACCGTAATACCCTGTATATAGCCTCCACATTGACTCTGTACCGTAATACCCTGTATATAGCCTCCACATTGACTCTGTACCGTAATACCCTGTATATAGCCTCCACATTGACTCTGTACCGTAATACCCTGTATATAGCCTCCACATTGACTCTGTACCGTAATACCCTGTATATAGCCTCCACATTGACTCTGTACCGTAATACCCTGTATATAGCCTCCACATTGACTCTGTACCGTAATACCCTGTATATAACCTCCACATTGACTCTGTACCGTAATACCCTGTATATAGCCTCCACATTGACTCTGTACCGTAATACCCTGTATATAGCCTCCACATTGACTCTGTACCGTAATACCCTGTATATAGTCTCCACATTGACTCTGTACCGTAATACCCTGTATATAGCCTCCACATTGACTCTGTACCGTAATACCCTGTATATAGCCTCCACATTGACTCTGTACCGTAATACCCTGTATATAGCCTCCACATTGACTCTGTACCGTAATACCCTGTATATAGCCTCCACATTGACTCTGTACCGTAATACCCTGTATATAGCCTCCACATTGACTCTGTACCATAATACCCTGTATATAGCCTCCACATTGACTCTGTACCGTAATACCCTGTATATAGCCTCCACATTGACTCTGTACCATAATACCCTGTATATAGCCTCCACATTGACTCTGTACCGTAATACCCTGTATATAGCCTCCACATTGACTCTGTACCGTAATACCCTGTATATAGCCTCCACATTGACTCTGTACCGGTACCCCCTGTATATAGCCTCCACATTGACTCTGTACCGTAATACCCTGTATATAGCCTCCACATTGACTCTGTACCGTAATACCCTGTATATAGCCTCCACATTGACTCTGTACCGTAATACCCTGTATATAGCCTCCACATTGACTCTGTACCGTAATACCCTGTATATAGCCTCCACATTGACTCTGTACCGTAATACCCTGAATATAGCCTCCACATTGACTCTGTACCGTAATACCCTGTATATAGCCTCCACATTGACTCTGTACCGTAATACTCTGTATATAGCCTCCACATTGACTCTGTACCGTAATACCCTGTATATAGCCTCCACATTGACTCGGTACCGTAATACCCTGTATATAGCCTCCACATTGACTCGGTACCGTAATACCCTGTATATATCCTCCACATTGACTCTGTACCGTAATACCCTGTATATAGCCTCCACATTGACTCTGTACCGTAATACCCTGTATATAGCCTCCACATCCCCCTGCATATATTGTTATTTTTTACTGCTCCTCTTTAATTCCTTGTTACTTTTATCTCTTATTCTTATCTCTATTGTTTTAAACTGCATTGTTGGTTAGGGGTTCGTAAGGAAGCATTTCACTGTTGTATTTGGTGCATGTGACTAATACAATTTGTTTTGATTTGATGCCAACAGGCACACATGCATTCACACATGCACAATATTTTCTGTCAACACAGAAGTCATCATAGGTGAAATGATGAATTCACATTCAGAGATGCTCTGATAGAGTATTTGAACACTTACTGAACCGTAGCAGACATAAATAATGTGATATATTTTTAGACTGATCTGTGTTTAGTCAACTGTGTCGCTAAAGTTACAAATAAAGTCACACCTCAGATATTTGTTGGAGGGAAGAACGTCTGAGTGCTATTGCTATGAGATCTTGAGGTTGAAGTGTTACAGTATTTAATGTGACCATAGATTATTTATTATAATGGAAGAAAACCTTTTGTTATTCTCCAATGACACAGTACCCCTCCCTCCCACTCTTCCTCCCTCTTCTTCCCTCTTCTTCCCTCTCTTCCCTCCCTCTTCTAACTCTTCTTCCCTCCCTCTCCTCGCTCTCCTCCACTCTCCTCCCTCTTCTTCCCTTTTCTTCCCTCTCTTCCCTCCTTCTCCTCCCTATTCTATCCCTCTCTTCCCACCCTCTCCTCCCTCTCTTCCTTCCCTCCCCTCCCTCTTCTTCCCTCTATTCCCTCCCTCTCTACCTCCCTCTTCTTCCCTCTCTTCACTCACTTTCCTCCCACTTCTTCCCTCCCTCCCTTCCCTCCCTCTCCTCCCTCTCTTCCTCCCTCTTCTTCCCTCCCTTCCCTCCCTCTCCTCCCTCTCTTCCTCCCTCTTCTTCCCTCTTCACTCACTCTCCTCCCACTTCTTCCCTCCCTCCCTTCCCTCCCTCTCTTCCTCCCTTTTCTTCCCTCTCTTCCTCTCCACCGTCCCTCTCTTCGCTGTCCTGTCTCCCTTCCTCCCTCTCTTCCTCCCTTTTCTTCCCTCTCTTCCTCTCCACCGTCCCTCTCTTCGCTGTCCTGTCTCCCTTCCTCCCTCTCTTTCTCCCTCGTATCCTGTTTGAATGTACTTTTGAATGTACAAAATGTACTTCTGTCAAGTTAAGAACACCTTCCTAATTTTGAGTTGCACAACGTATCGCCCTCAGAACAGCCTCAATTCATACAGCTTTCTCTATGTCAAAATGTACTTTTGATGCAGGTTAGGAGAATTAGGTTAAGATTAGAAAGAGGTTAGCTAAAATGACAAAAAATTATCCTTTTGACATCAATTTTACACAAGCTGCATCCTTTCTAGAAATGACTTTCTAGAAAGAATCGTCTTCTCTGTTTCTTACCGCGCTTCCCTCCCTCTCTTTCTTCAAATCAAATCAAATGTTACTTGTCACATGCGCCAAATACAAGATGTGTAGACCTTACGGTGAAATGCTTACTTACATGCCCTTGTAAGGGAGATAGCAGTCTATGACTGGAGTCTTTAACAATTGTTTGGGCCTACATATAAAACCGCCTAGTATAGAGGTCCTGGATGCCAGGAAGCATGGCCCCAGTGATGTACTGGGCTGAAGCACTACCCTCTGTAGAGCCTTACAGTCGGATGCTTAGAAGTTGCCATACCAGGTTGTGATGCAACCCGTCAGGATGCTCTCGATAGTGCAGCCGTAGAATTTTTCAAGGATCGGAGGACCCATGCCAAATATTTTCCCTCTCCTGAGGGGGAACAGGCGTTGTCGTACCTTCTTCACGACTGTCTTGGTGTGTTTGGACCATGATAATTTGTTGGTGATGTGGACACCAAGGAAATTGAAACTCAAGACCCGCTTCACTACAGCCCTGTCAATGTGAACAGGTTGGTGTCCTGGCACCACACTGCCAGGTCTCTGCCCTCCTCCCTATTGGCCATCTCATCGCTGTCTGTGATCAGGCTTACCGCTGTTGTGAAGTCAGCAAACTTAATGATGGTGTTGGAGTCGTTCCAAGCAGTCGTAGGTGAACAGGGAGAACAGGAAGGGACTGAGCACGCACCCCTGAGAGGCCCCCGTGTTGGCATCAGCGTGGCAGATGTGTTGCTACCTACCCTTACCATCCCGTCATCAAGTCCAAGATCCAGTTGCAGAGGGAGGTGTTTAGTCCCAGGGTCCTTAGCTTAGTGATGAGCTTTGAGGGCACTATGGTGTTGAACACTGAGCTGTAGTCAATGAATAGCATTCTCACATAGATGTTCCTTTTCTCCAGGTGGGAAAGGGCAGTGTGGAGTGCAATAGAGATTGTGTCATCTGTGGGTCTGTTGGGGCGGTTGGCACATCCCTCCCTCCCTCCCTCCCTCCCTCCCTCCCTCCCTCCCTCCCTCCCTCCCCCCCTCCCTCCCTCCTTCCCCTCCTCCCCTCCCTCCCTCCTTCCCCTCCTCATGGTTCAGCGTAGCTCTGATGCAGGTTGTGACAGTCTCTCCCTTTCTGTGGGATAGAGACCATGAAACATTAATCAGCCTCTTAGCCACACCACTTATGTCATGATCTCTCTCTCTGCTCTGACCCAGACCCAACCAGTGGACTATTTACAGCTGACCCCAGTAACATTATACTCTTAGAGAAGAAGGTGCTATCTAGAAGGTTCTTCGGCTGTCCCCATAGGAGAACCCTTTGAAAAACCCTTTTGGTTCCAGGTAGAACCATTTTGGGCTCCATGTGGAACCAACCCTACAGAGGGTTATACAAAAGGGTTCTACCTGGAACAAAAAGGGGTTCTCCTTTGGGGACAGCTGAAGAACCCTGAAGAACCCTTTTTTCTAAGTGTACTGTACATCTCTATTTCTCTCTCTCTCTTTGTCTCTCTATCTATCTATCTCTGTCTCTTTTTGACTCTCTCTCAATCTCTCTCTCTCTGTCTCTCTCTCTCCACCTCCACCCCTATATATCCTCTCCTCCCTCCTTTCTTTCTTCCCCTCTTTATTTTATGCTCCATCTCTTTATTTATTAAATGAACACCAAGATAAGCGACACAAAGTATAGTAACGCGAGACCATCAACTAACAAAAACAAGATCCCACAACAGAAAGTGGGAAAAGGGCTACCTAAGTATGATCCCCAATCAAAGACAACGATAGACAGCTGCCTCTGATTGGGAACCATACTCGGCCAAAAACAAAGAAATTGACAACATAGAATGCCCACCCAAATCTCACCCTGAACTAACCAAATAGAGAAATAAAATGGCTCTCTAAGGTCAGGGCGTGGCTCTCTAAGGTCAGCCCCCCCCCCCCCCCATCCCAAAGGTGCGGACTCCCGGCCGCAAACCAAAACCTATAGGGGAGGGTCCGGGTGTGCATCTACCCTCGGTGGCGGCTCTGGTTCTGGACGTAGCCCCCGCTCCCTACGCTGATCCCTCCTCTTCTGTGGAACCGGACCGTGGCTCGTTTCCGGAGACTCCGGACCGTGAATCGTTGCCGGAGGAACCGGACAGTGGGTTATTGCCGTAGGCTCCGGACTGGGAACCCCCGCTGGAGGCTCTGGACTGCAGCTTGTCGCTGGAGGCTCCGGACTGCGGACCGTCGCTGGAGGCTCCGGACTGCGGACCGTCGCTGGAGGCTCCGGACTGCAGACCGTCGCTGGAGGCCCCGGACTGGGTGCCGCCGCTGGAGGCTCCGGACTGGGTGCCGCCACTGGAGGCTCCGGACTGGGGGCCGCCGCTGGAGGCTCCGGACTGGGGGCCGTCGCTGGAGGCTCCGGACTGGGGGCCGTCGCTGGAGGCTTCGTGCCATGGATCGTCACTACAGGCTCCGGGCCATGGGTCATCACTGCACGCTCCAGGCCATGGATCATCTCTGGAGGCTCCGGGCCATGGATCATCACTGGAGGCTTCGTACGTGGAGCTGGAACAGGTCTCACCGGACTGAGGAGACGTACTGGAAGCCTGGTGAGTGGAGCTGCCACAGGGCTTACCAGGCTGGGGAGACATAGTGGAGGCCTGGTACGTGGAACCGGAACAGGTCTCACCGGACTGGGGAGATGCACTGGAAGCCTGGTGCGTGGAACAGGCACCGGATACACTGGGCCGTGGATGCGCACTGGAGGTCTCGAGCGTAGAGCTGGCACAACCCGTCCTGGCTAGATGCTTAGTTTCGCCCGGCAAATGCAGGGTGCTGGCACAGGATGCACTGGGCTGTGAAGGCGCACCGGAGACACAGTGTGCAGAGCCGGCGCCGGATATCTTGGGCCAAAGAGACGCACCGGAGACCAGGAGTGCTGAGCCGGCACAATCCGTCCTGGCTGAATGCCAACTCTAGCACGGCAAATGCGAGGAGCTGGCACAGAGCTCACCGGGCTGTGAATGCACACTGGAGACACCGTGGGCATCACCGCATAACACGGTGCCTGACCAGTCAGACTCTCCCCACGGTAAGCACGGGGAGTTGGCTCAGGTCTAAACCCTGACTCCACCAATCTCCCCGTGTGCCCACCCAACATTTGTTTTGGAGCTGTCTCTCGGGCTTACGTCGTTGCCGTGACTCCTGGTCTCGTCGCTGTTCCTCCCTCGCTGCTTCCATCTGTTCCCATGGGAGGCGATCCCTTTTCGTCCAGGATCTCCTCCCACGTCCAGGATCCTTTGCCGTCCAGGATGTCCTCCAATGTCCACTCCTCCTGGCCACGCTGCTTGGTCCGTTTTTGGTGGGATCTTCTGCTACGTCCGTTGTTAGTGGTAGAATGACCCGGACCAAGGTGCAGCGTTGTAGGCGTACATTTTCTTTATTAAATGTTTGAGTACTTGAATACAGCACTAGGTAGATGTAGTGAGTGTTTACTGACTATTTGTTTCCAGAGAAATTAAAAGTTCTGCTTTGAACACATTGTTTAGTGATAGCATAACATCCAGCTAGACATTAAGAAATACTTCACGATCGCAGATACACAGACAAATGGCACCATATTCCCTTAATATTGAACTACTTTTGACCAAGTGAACAGATTTGGTAACTAATGTTGTTATGCTTCAACAGTGATGTAAAAAGTAAAACAAAGACAATAAAAATAGTGCTGTTAGGTGAATTAGAAGCTTGTGCAGTAGAGCTTTGCAAACACAAAGGGAGTAATGAAGTGTTAAGAGTCCGACGCAGTCCTGCACAAATCTAAGTAACATATTTTTTTAAATCCCATCACAATCTGTCAATTTAAGCAGTTTAATCCACCTATGTCGTCCTTCCGCATTTACAGTGGAAATTTGTAAAGCTACAGCGCTGTTTGTCAGACAAAAAGTCCAAACTAATATGACCTCACACGATGGCGTTCTCCGTTTTGCTCTACGACCTGCATAACTGTCATGGGACTCAGCTGAAGGTAACCCATACAAATGAATGGAAGAATTGAGATTTATATAGATAATTAACCTTCATCTGAATGTAACCCATACACTTTTTTCTTTATTTTATTTCACCTTTATTTAACCAGTTGAGAACAAGTTCTCATTTACAATTGCGACCTGGTCAAGATAAAACAAAGCATTGCGACAAAAAACAACAACAAAGAGTTACACATAAACAAACGTACAGTCAGTAAAACAATAGAAAAGTCTATATACAATGTGTGAAAATGGAGTAAGGAGGTAAGGCAATAAATAGGCCATAGTGTCAAATTAATTACAATTTAACAAATTAACACTGGAGTGATAGATGTGCAGATGATGTGCAAGTAGAGATACTGGTGTGCAAAAGAGCAAAAAGTAAATAAAAACAAAATGGGGACGAGGTAGTTGGATGAGCTATTTACAGATGGGCAATGTACAGCTGCAGCAATCGGTAAGCTGCTCAGATAGCTGATGTTTGAAGTTAGTGAGGAAGATATAAGTCCAACTTCAGCGATTTTTGCAGTTTGTTCTAGTCAATGGCAGCAGAGAACTGGAAGGAAAGGTGGCCAAAGTAGGTGTTGGCTTTGGGGGTGACCAATGAGATACACTTGCTGGAGCGCATGCTACGGGTGGGTGTTGTTATGGTGACCAGTGAGCTGAGACAAGGCGGAGCTTTACCTAGCAAAGACTTATAGATGACCTGGCGCCAGTGGGTTTGGCAATTAATATGTAGCCAGGGCCAGCCGACAAGAGCATACAGATCGCAGTGGTGGGTAGTATATGGGGCGTTGGTGACAAAACGGATGGCACTGTGATAGACTGCATCCAGTTTGCTGAGTAGAGTGTTGGAGGCTATTTTGTAAATGACATCACCGACGTCGAGGATCGGTAGGATTGTCAGTTTTACGAGGGTATGTTTGGCTGTGTGAGTGAAGGAGGCTTTGTTGCGAAATAGGAAGCACATTCTAGATTTCATTTTGGATGGGATATGCTTAATATGAGTCTGGAAGGAGAGTTTACAGTCTAGCCAGATATCTACGTATTTGTAGATGTCCACGTATTCTAGGTCAGAACCGTCCAGAGTAGTGATGCTAGTCGGCGGGTGGGTGCAGGCAGCGATCGGATGAAGAAGATGCATTTAGTTTTACTAGAGTTTAAGAGCAGTTGAAGACCACAGAAGGAGTGTTGTATGGCATTGAAGCTCGTTTGGAGGTTAGTGTCCATAGAAGGGCCAGATGTATACAGTATGGTGTCGTATGCTTGGAGGTGGATCAAGGAATCACCAGCAGCAAGAGCAAAATCATTGATATATACAGAGAAAAGAGTCAGCCCGAGAATTGAACCCTGTGTTACCCCCATAGAGACTGCCAGAGGTGGGAGGCTTGGGCAAGTAGCTGCGGGGGGTGCAGAGCTGTTGGCCGGGGTTGGGGTAGCCAGGAGGAAAGCATGGCCAGCAGTAGAAAAATGCTTCTTGAAATTCTCGATTATCGTGGATTTATCGGTGGTGACAGTGTTTCCTATCTTCAGTGCAGTGGGCAGCTGGGAGGAGGTGCTCTTGTTCTCCATGGACTTTGCAGTGTTCCAGAACATTTTTGATGCACATTTGGACGCACAAATGCACATGCAGGATGCACATTTCTGTTTGGAAAAGCTAGCCTTTGCTTTCCTGCCTGACTGTGTGTATTGGTTCCTGACTTCCCTGAAAAGTTGCATATCGCGGGGAATATTCGATGCTAGTGCAGTATACCACAAGATGTTTTTGTGCTGGTCGAGGGCAGTCAGGTCTGGAGTGAACCAATGGCTTCATCTGTTCTTAGTTCAACATTTTTTGAAAGGGGCATGCTTATTAAAGATGGTGAGGCAATTGCTTTTAAAGAACAACCAGACATCCTCTACTGATGGGATGAGGTCAATATCCTTCCAGGATACCCCGGCCAGGTCGATTAGAAAGGCCTGCTCGCTGAAGTGTTTCAGGGAGCGTTTGACAGTAATGAGTGGAGGTCGTTTGACTGCGGACCCATTATGGATGCAGGCAATGAGGCAGTGATCGCTGAGATCTTGGTTGAAGACAGCAGAGATGTATTTGGAGGGTAAGTTGGTCAATCTATGAGGGTGCCCATGTTTACGGATTTAGGGTTGTACCTGGTGGGTTCCTTGATAATTTGTGTGAGATTGAGGGCATCTAGCTTAGATTGCAGGGCGGCCCGGGGTGTTAAGCATATCCCAGTATAGGTCACCTAGTAGAAAGGACTCTGAAGACAGATGGGGGGAAATCAATTCACATATGGTGTCCAGGGCAGAGCTGGGAGCTGGGGGGGGTCTATAACAGAAGGCAACAGTGAGAGACTTATTTCTGGAGAGATTAATTTTTAAAATTAGAAGCTAAACTGGAGAAATATATAGATATTAAATCTTCATCTGAAGGTGACCCACACAAATGAATGGAAGTATGGAGATATACTCTCTATATATATAGATATTAACTTTTGATCTGAAGGCAACCCACATCCCTCCGTCAGTCTCACTGTCCTGTTAAAACAACCCACATCCCTCCGTCAGTCTCACTGTCCTGTTAAAACAACCCACATCCCTCCATCAGTCTCACTGTCCTGTTAAAACAACCCACATCCCTCCATCAGTCTCACTGTCCTGTTAAAACAACCCACATCCCTCCATCAGTCTCACTGTCCTGTTAAAACAACCCACATCCCTCCATCAGTCTCACTGTCCTGTTAAAACAACCCACATCCCTCCATCAGTCTCACTGGCCTGTTAAAACAACCCACATCCCTCCATCAGTCTCACTGTCCTGTTAAAACAACCCACATCCCTCCATCAGTCTCACTGGCCTGTTAAAACAACCCACATCCCTCCATCAGTCTCACTGTCCTGTTAAAACAGCCCACATCCCTCCATCAGTCTCACTAGCCTGTTACACGGGGGGCCTTAACCCTCACACCCACAGCTAGGAGAGTATGTTGCCTGGAGGGGAGAATGGGAGTGAGGGGGGAAGGGGGAGGGGGAATGGGAGGTAGGAGGAAAGGGGGGGATGGAGAAAAGGGGAATCGGAGGAATGCGGAAAGGTAGGGAGGGGGAAGGGATTGAGGGGGAAAGGGAGGGAGGGGGAAGGGATTGAGGGATAGAGAAAGGGAGGGATGTGGAATGGGAGGGAGGGTGAAAGGGATGGAGGGTGAAAGGTTTGGAGGGGTAATGGGAGAATGGGAGGGAGGGTGAAAGGTTGGGAGGGAGGGTGAAAGGCATGGAGGGGTAATGGGAGAATGGGAGGGATGGTGAAAGGGATGGAGAGGTAATGGGAGAATGGGAGGGAGGGTGAAAGGGATGGAGGGGTAATGGAAAAATGGGAGGGAGGGAGAAAGGGATGGAGGGGTAATGGGAGAATGGGAGGGAGGGTGAAAGGTATGGAGGGGTAATGGGAGGGAGGATGAAAGGGATGGAGGGGTAATGGGAGAATGGGAGGGATGGTGAAAGGGATGGAGGGGTAATGGGAGAATGGGAGGGTGAAAGGGATGGAGGGGTAATGGGAGAATGGGAGGGAGGGGTGAAAGGGATGGAGGGGTAATGGGAGGGAGGGTGAAAGGGATGGAGGGGTAATGGGAGCGAGGGTGAAAGGGATAGAGTGGGTAATGGGAGGGAGGGTGAAAGGGATGGAGGGGTAATGGGAGAATGGGAGGGAGGGGTGAAAGGGATGGAGGGGTAATGGGAGAATGGGAGGGAGGGGTGAAAGGGATGGAGGGGTAATGGGAGGGAGGCTGAAAGGGATGAAGGGGTAATGGGAGAATGGGAGGGAGGGTGAAAGGGATGGAGGGGTAATGGGAGAATGGGAGGTAGGCTGAAATGGATGGAGGGGTAATGGGAGAATGGGAGGGAGGGTGAAAGAGATGGAGGGGTAATGGGAGGGAGGGTGAAAGGTTGGGAGGGAGGGTGAAAGGGATGGAGGGGTAATGGGAGAATGGGAGGGAGAACGGTTGGGAGGGAGGGTGAAAGGGATGGAGGGGTAATGGAGAATGGAAGCGATGGTGAAAGGGATGGAGGGGTAATGGGAGAATGGGAGGGAGGGGTGAAAGGGATGGAGTGGTAATGGGAGAATGGGAGAATGGGAGGGAGGGGTGAAAGGGATGGAGGGGTAATGGGAGAATGGGAGGGATGGTGAAAGGGATGGAGGGGTAATGGGAGGGAGGGTGAAAGGGATGGAGGGGTAATGGGAGAATGGGAGGGAGGGTGAAAGGGATGGAGGGGTAATGGGAGAATGGGAGGGAGGGTGAAAGGTTTTGAGGGGTAATGGGAGGGAGGGTGAAAGGGTGGGAGGGGTAATGGGAGGGAGGGTGAAGGGTGGGAGGGGTAATGGGAGAATGGGAGGGAGGGTGAAAGAGATGGAGGGGTAATGGGAGAATGGGAGGGAGGGTGAAAGGGATGGAGGGGTAATGGGAGGGAGGGTGAAAGGGATGGTGGGGTAATGGGGTAATGGGAGGAATGGTGAAAGGGATGGAGGGGTAATGGGAGGGAGGGTGAAAGGGATGGAGGGGTAATGGGAGAATGGGAGGGAGGGTGAAAGGCATGGAGGGGTAATGGGAGAATGGGAGGGAGGGTGAAATGTTTGGAGGGGTAATGGGAGGGAGGGTGAAAGGGTGGGAGGGGTAATGGGAGAATGGGAGCGAGAACGGTTGGGAGGGAGGGTGAAAGGGATGGAGGGGTAATGGGAGAATGGGAGGGATAATGAAAGGGATGGAGTGGTAATGGGAGAATGGGAGGGAGGGGTGAAAGGGATGGAGTGGTAATGGGAGAATGGGAGGGAGGGGTGAAAGGGATGGAGGGGTAATGGGAGAATGGGAGGGATGGTGAAAGGGATGGAGGGGTAATGGGAGGGAGGGTGAAAGGGATGGAGGGGTAATGGGAGAACGGGAGGGAGGGTGAAAGGGATGGAGGGGTAATGGGAGAATGGGAGGGAGGGTGAATGGTTTGGAGGGGTAATGGGAGGGAGGGTGAAAGAGATGGAGGGGTAATGGGAGAATGGGAGGGAGGGTGAAAGGGATGGAGGAGTAATGGGAGAATGGGAGGGAGGGTGAAAGGGATGGAGGGGTAATGGGAGGGAGGGTGAAAGGGATGGAGGGGTAATGGGAGAATGGGAGGGAGGGTGAAAGGGATGGAGGGGTAATGGGAGGGAGGGTGAAAGGGTGGGAGGGGTAATGGGAGGGAGGGTGAAAGGGTGGGAGGGGTAATGGGAGGAATGCTGAAAGGGTGGGAGGGGTAATGGGAGGGAGGGTGAAAGGGTGGGAGGGAGTGTCAGAAGATGCCATCTATTGTTATTAATGAGGGTCTGAAAATACTCAGCTGGGTGCATCCAGACAAGCTGTTCAGGTGTGAAACAGCGGCAGACTGCTGTGAGTGTGTCAGAGCCAGGATGCCTGATCATAGAATAGACAGATCAACACAGACCAACCACAGGTCAGAGAGAGAACATCTCTCACTATTTAGAGCAGATAGAGAGACTGAGAAAAGAGAAGATTCTCATTACTACAACTCACTGCCAATGGCGGGAGGGAGAGAGTAGGAGAGCATTAGAACTCACTGCCAATGGCGGAAGGGAGAGAGGGGAGGAGAGAGCGAGAGAGCATTAGAACTCACTACCCATGTGCAGAGAAAGAGAGAGGGATATGATGGTCATTCGAACTTACTTCCGATGCGCAGGTTGATCTGGTCCCGTCGTTCTCCATTGGGGTTCTGAAAGCAGCTGTAAAGTCCGTTGTTTGAGAGGTCCACCTCCATTAGTATGAGTCTAGACCCCTCCTCCCGGTGGTGTGCCTTCACGTCCGTCCCGTTTACCTTCCACGTCACGCTGGCATCGCTGTCCAGAGAGCCACACCTCATGGTCACGTCCCCATCCATACGCTCATACTGAATACTGGCCCCTGGAGAGGTGAGAGGAGCAGTAAACTGTTACTACACTGTTACTAGACTGTTACTAGACTGTTACTACACTGTTACTACACTGTTACTAGACTGTTACTACACTGTTACTACACTGTTACTACACTGTCACTGCACTGTTACTATGTCAGCTTGTCGGGGTGAACTGGGAGCACAGTGCTGTAGCGGTGGGACAGAAGAGATGGCAACGGAGACAACTTCATGAGCCCTATATTACCTATACTTCTCAACAGAGAGGGAGACAGACAGTGAGACAGAAGAGATGGCAACGGAGAAGGCTTCCTGAGCCCTATATTACCTATAATTCTCAACAGAGAGTGAGACAGAAGAGATGGCAACGGAGAAGGCTTCCTGAGCCCTATATTACCTATACTTCTCAACAGAGAGTGAGACAGAAGAGATGGCAACGGAGAAGGCTTCCTGAGCCCTATATTACCTATACTTCTCAACAGAGAGTGAGACAGAAGAGATGGCAACGGAGAAGGCTTCCTGAGCCCTATATTACCTATACTTCTCAACAGAGAGTGAGACAGAAGAGATGGCAACGGAGACAGCTTCCCGAGCCCTATATTACCTATACTTCTCAACAGAGAGTGAGACAGAAGAGATGGCAACGGAGAAGGCTTTCTGAGCCCTATATTACCTATACTTCTCAACAGAGAGTGAGACAGAAGAGATGGCAACGGAGAAGGCTTCCTGAGCCCTATATTACCTATACTTCTCAACAGAGAGGGAGACAGACAGTGAGATAGACAGTGAGACAGACATTGTGACAGACAGTGAGACAGACATTGTGACAGACAGTGAGACAGACAGTGAGACACATAGTGAGACACACAGTGAAACACACAGTGAGACAGACAGTGAGACGGACAGTGAGACAGACACTAACCACCAGGCCCTTGTATTTCTCTGTTAGTCTAAAGGCTGGGATGCCAGTGAGATGTTCAATTAGGAGATGTGTGGAGTCAACTCCACCTGTCGCTTCCATGTCCATGTGAATATCCTCCCCTCAGCTCCTCAACGGCTCAATGGCTCCTCAATGTATATTTATAAATACCTTTCTCTCCTTCCCATCTATCCCTCTCTCCCCCCTCTGTATTCCTCTGGAGAGGCCTGCCTCCGATGAATGAGACCGAGGACAACCCCTCAATGCCACCACCTCGTCTCACTGAAGAACGACGAAGGCAAGACTGAGGAGTACAAGAGCAGTACCATGGTATAAGAGAGAGGAGACATGAATGAGTAGTGTTGACAAGTACAGTACCATGGTATAAGAGAGAGAGAGAGAGGAGACATGAGGGCAGGTGGGTCACCAGAGGAACCTTAGACATACACGTTTGTATCTGAGCATGGGTTAGTGTAATGGAGTTCAGAACGTGCTGGAAGCTCACTCCACAGCTGGAAGCTCACTCCACAGCTGGAAGCTCACTCCACAGCTGGAAGCTCACTCCACAGCTGGAAGCTCACTCCACAGCTGGAAGCTCACTCCACAGCTAGCTTGAAATGGCATGAATGGAGCCATCCAATTGGTTCCTTTTGAGTGGCTCAAACATTGTCAAGGAGGATGGTCACGTGTTTTTATTTTATTTAACCTGTATTTATCCAGGAAGGGCTCGTTGAGATTTGAATGCCCTTTTTGAAGAGCGCCAAGGTAGGCAGCACCAAATCAGTACACAATTACAGACAGACAACATGAAAAACTACAATTCACATAGAATTCACTAGAGTATAACAAAATCATAAAACAGCAAATTAAAAACATTGACAGGTCAGAGAATCAGTCTCAAAATCCTTAATCGGTGATTTAAAAACACCAATCGGGACAAGTTCTTCCAGTTTAAAAGTATTTTGTAAGGCGTTCCAAGACGATGGTGAAGAGTACATAAAAGCCCTTTTACCAAATTCAGTTCGGACATTTGGAACAGTTAGCAGGATAAAGTCCAGCGAGAGAGACGACCCACCACATTTCTGAACAATAAAAGTACCTGAATAAAAAGGTAGTAAACCCAAAATGGCTTTGTAAATAAAAGTATAGCAGTGCCTGAGCCTACGAGTGACTAGAGAAGGCCAGCCAACCCTGGTATATAAAAGGCAGTGGTGCGTAATGGTTTTGCAGTTTAAAACACATCTCAATGCTCCATGGTAAAGGGTGTCAATTGATCTCAAACACTGCAGCAGAATCATTCATATATAAAATATCCCCATAGTCTAGAAAGGCATAAACGTTCCTCCTTCTGGTTTCAAAAGAAAAACAGACCTGAACTTCAAATTCAAAAATGTTTTATTGTGAAAAATGAGGATCGCTGGTTTGAGACCAGTGTAGAACAGTAGGGGAAGATATACTGGTTTGAGACCAGTGTAGAACAGGGACAGTAGAGGAAGATATAGTGGTTTGAGACCAGTGTAGAACAGTAGAGGAAGATATACTGGTTTGAGACCAGTGTAGAACAGGGACAGTAGAGGAAGATATAGTGGTTTGAGACCAGTGTAGAACAGGGACAGTAGAGGAAGATATAGTGGTTTGAGAACAGTGTAGAACAGGGACAGTAGAGGAAGATATACTGGTTTGAGACCAGTGTAGAACAGGGACAGTAGAGGAAGATATACTGGTTTGAGACCAGTGTAGAACAGGGACAGTAGAGGAAGATATAGTGGTTTGAGACCAGTGTAGAACAGGGACAGTAGAGGAAGATATAGTGGTTTGAGACCAGTGTAGAACAGGCACAGTAGAGGATGATATACTGGTTTGAGACCAGTGTAGAACAGTAGAGGAAGATATACTGGTTTGAGACTAGTGTAGAACAGTAGAGGAAGATATACTGGTTTGAGACCAGTGTAGAACAGTAGAGGAAGATACACTGGTTTGAGACCAGTGTGAGACAGTAGAGGAAGATATAGTGGTTTGAGACCAGTGTGAGTCAGTAGAAGAAGATATGCTGGTTTGAGACCAGTGTGAGACAGTAGAGGAAGATATAGTGGTTTGAGACCAGTGTGAGTCAGTAGAAGAAGATATACTGGTTTGAGACCAGTGTGAGTCAGTAGAAGAAGATATACTGGTTTGAGACCAGTGTGAGACAGTAGAGGAAGATATAGTGGTTTGAGACCAGTGTGGGACAGGGACAGTAGAGGAAGATATGCTGGTTTGAGACCAGTGTGAGACAGTAGAAGAAGATATACTGGTTTGAGACCAGTGTGAGTCAGTAGAAGAAGATATACTGGTTTGAGACCAGTGTGAGACAGTAGAGGAAGATATAGTGGTTTGAGACCAGTGTAGAACATTAGAGGAAGATATACTGGTTTGAGACCAGTGTAGAACAGTAGAGGAAGATATAGTGGTTTGAGACCAGTGTTGAACAGTAGAGGAAGATATATTGGCTTGAGACCAGTGTAGAACAGGGACAGTGGAAGAAGATATACTGGTTTGAGACCAGTGTGGGACAGTAGAGGAAGATATACTGGTTTGAGACCAGTGTGGGACAGTAGAGGAAGATATACTGGTTTGAGACCAGTGTAGAACAGGGACAGTGGAAGAAGATATACTGGTTTGAAACCAGTGTGAGACAGGGACAGTGGAAGAAGATATACTGGTTTGAAACCAGTGTGAGACAGGGACAGTGGAAGAAGATATACTGGTTTAAGACCAGTGTAGAACAGGGACAGTGGAAGAAGATATAGTGGTTTGAGACCAGTATGGGACAGTAGAGTAAGATATACTGGTTTGAGACCAGTGTGGGACAGTAGAGGAAGATATACTGGTTTGAGACCAGTGTGAGACAGTAGAGGAAGATATACTGGTTTGAGACCAGTGTAGAACAGTAGAGGAAGATATACTGGTTTGAGACCAGTGTGAGACAGTAGAAGAAGATATACTGGTTTGAGACCAGTGTGAGACAGTAGAAGAAGATATACTGGTTTGAGACCAGTGTGAGACAGTAGAAGAAGATATACTGGTTTGAGACCAGTGTGGGACAGTACAGGAAGATATACTGGTTTGAGACCAGTGTGAGACAGGGACAGTAGAGGAAGATATAGTGGTTTGAGACAGGTTTGAGACAGTAGAGGAAGATATAGTGGTTTGAGACCAGTGTGGGACAGGGACAGTAGAGGAAGATATACTGGTTTGAGACCAGTGTGGGACAGTAGAGGAAGATATACTGGTTTGAGACCAGTGTGGGACAGTAGAGGAAGATATACTGGTTTGAGAACAGTGTGGGACAGGGACAGTAGAGGAAGATATACTGGTTTGAGACCAGTGTGGGACAGTAGAAGAAGATATACCAGTTTGAGACCAGTGTGGGACAGTAGAAGATTATATACTGGTTTGAGACCAGTGTGGGACAGTAGAGGAAGATATACTGGTTTGAGACCAGTGTGGGACAGGGACAGTAGAGGAAGATATAGTGGTTTGAGACCAGTTTGAGACAGTAGAGGAAGATATAGGGGTTTGAGACCAGTGTGAAACAGTAGAAGAAGATATACTGGTTTGAGACCAGTGTGGGACAGTAGAAGAAGATATACTGGTTTGAGACCCGTGTGGGACAGTAGAATAAGATATACTGGTTTGAGACCAGTGTGAGACAGTGGAGGAAGATATACTGGTTTGACACCAGTGTGGGACAGGGACAGTAGAGGAAGATATACTGGTTTGAGACCAGTATGAGACAGTGGAGGAAGATATACTGGTTTGAGACCAGTGTTGGACAGGGACAGTAGAGGAAGATATAGTGGTTTGAGACCAGTGTGAGACAGTAGAAGAAGATATGCTGGTTTGAGACCAGTGTGAGACAGTAGAAGAAGATATACTGGTTTGAGACCAGTGTGAGACAGTAGAAGAATATATACTGGTTTGAGACCAGTGTGAGACAGTAGAAGAAGATATACTGGTTTGAGACCAGTGTGAGACAGTAGAGGAAGATATGCTGGTTTGAGACCAGTGTGAGACAGTAGAGGAAGATATGCTGGTTTGAGACCAGTGTGAGACAGTAGAAGAAGATATACTGGTTTGAGACCAGTGTGAGACAGTAGAAGAAGATATACTGGTTTGAGACCAATGTGGTACAGTAGAGGAAGATATACTGGTTTGAGACCAGTGTGAGACAGTAGAAGAAGATATACTGGTTTGAGGAAGAGACCAGTGTGGGACAGTGGAGGAAGATATACTGGTTTGAGACCAGTGTGGGACAGTAGAGGAAGATATACTGGTTTGAGACCAGTGTGAGACAGTAGAAGAAGATATACTGGTTTGAGACCAGTGTGGGACAGTATAAGAAGATATACTGGTTTGAGACCAGTGTGTTACAGTAGAAGAAGATATACTGGTTTGAGACCAGTGTGTGACAGTAGAGGAAGATATACTGGTTTGAGACCAGCGTGGGACAGGGACAGTAGAAGAAGATATAGTGGTTTGAGACCAGTGTGGGACAGGGACAGTAGAAGAAGATATACTGGTTTGAGACCAGTGTGAGACAGTGGAGGAAGATACACTGGTTTGAGACCAGTGTTGGACAGGGACAGTAGAGGAAGATATAGTGGTTTGAGACCAGTGTGAGACAGTAGAAGAAGATATGCTGGTTTGAGACCAGTGTGAGACAGTAGAAGAAGATATACTGGTTTGAGACCAGTGTGAGACAGTAGAAGAAGATATGCTGGTTTGAGACCAGTGTGAGAGTAGAGGAAGATATGCTGGTTTGAGACCAGTGTGAGACAGTAGAAGAAGATATACTGGTTTGAGACCAGTGTGAGACAGTAGAAGAAGATATACTGGTTTGAGACCAGTGTGAGACAGTAGAGGAAGATATGCTGGTTTGAGACCAGTGTGAGACAGTAGAAGAAGATATACTGGTTTGAGACCAGTGTGAGACAGTAGAAGAAGATATACTGGTTTGAGACCAGTGTGGGACAGTGGAGGAAGATATACTGGTTTGAGACCAGTGTGGGACAGTAGAGGAAGATATACTGGTTTGAGACCAGTGTGGGACAGTAGAAGAAGATATACTGGTTTGAGACCAGTGTGGGACAGTAGAAGAAGATATACTGGTTTGAGACCAGTGTGAGACAGTAGAAGAAGATATACTGGTTTGAGACCAGTGTGGGACAGTGGAGGAAGATATACTGGTTTGAGACCAGTGTGGGACAGTAGAATAAGATATACTGGTTTGAGACCAGTGTGGGGCAGTAGAAGAAGATATACTGGTTTGAGACCAGTGTGGGACAGTGGAGGAAGATATACTGGTTTGAGACCAGTGTGAGACAGTAGAGGAAGACATAATGGTTTGAGACCAATGTGGGACAGTAGAGGAAGATATAATGTTTTGAGACCAGTGTGGGACAGGGACAGTGGAGGACGATATACTGGTTTGGGACAGGGACAGTGGAGGAAGAGATACTGGTTTGGGACAGGGACAGTGGAGGAAGATATACTGGTTTGAGACCAGTGTGGGGCAGTAGAGGAAGATATAAAGGATTGAGACCAGTGTGGGACAGTAGAGGAAGATATACTGTTTTGAGACCAGTGTGGGACAGGGACAGTGGAGGAAGATATACTGGTTTGAGACCAGTGTGGGACAGTAGAGGAAGATATACTGGTCTGAGACCAGTATGGGACAGTGGAGGAAGATATACTGGTTTGAGACCAGTGTGGGAAAGTAGAGGAAGATATACTGGTTTGAGACCAGTGTGGGACAGTGGAGGAAGATATACGGTTTGAGACCAGTGTGGGACAGGGACAGTAGAGGAAGATATACTGGTTTGAGACCAGTGTGGGACAGGGACAGTGGAGGAAGATATACTGGTTTGAGACCAGTGTGGGACAGGGACAGTAGAGGAAGATATACTGGTTTGAGACCAGTGTGGGACAGGGACAGTGGAGGAAGATATACTGGTTTGAGACCAGCGTGGGACAGGGACAGTAGAAGAAGATATAGTGGTTTGAGACCAGTGTGGGACAGGGACAGTAGAAGAAGATATACTGGTTTGAGACCAGTGTGAGACAGTGGAGGAAGATACACTGGTTTGAGACCAGTGTTGGACAGGGACAGTAGAGGAAGATATAGTGGTTTGAGACCAGTGTGAGACAGTAGAAGAAGATATGCTGGTTTGAGACCAGTGTGAGACAGTAGAAGAAGATATACTGGTTTGAGACCAGTGTGAGACAGTAGAAGAAGATATGCTGGTTTGAGACCAGTGTGAGACAGTAGAGGAAGATATGCTGGTTTGAGACCAGTGTGAGACAGTAGAAGAAGATATACTGGTTTGAGACCAGTGTGAGACAGTAGAAGAAGATATACTGGTTTGAGACCAGTGTGAGACAGTAGAGGAAGATATGCTGGTTTGAGACCAGTGTGAGACAGTAGAAGAAGATATACTGGTTTGAGACCAGTGTGAGACAGTAGAAGAAGATATACTGGTTTGAGACCAGTGTGGGACAGTGGAGGAAGATATACTGGTTTGAGACCAGTGTGGGACAGTAGAGGAAGATATACTGGTTTGAGACCAGTGTGGGACAGTAGAAGAAGATATACTGGTTTGAGACCAGTGTGGGACAGTAGAAGAAGATATACTGGTTTGAGACCAGTGTGAGACAGTAGAAGAAGATATACTGGTTTGAGACCAGTGTGGGACAGTGGAGGAAGATATACTGGTTTGAGACCAGTGTGGGACAGTAGAATAAGATATACTGGTTTGAGACCAGTGTGAGACAGTAGAGGAAGACATAATGGTTTGAGACCAATGTGGGACAGTAGAGGAAGATATAATGTTTTGAGACCAGTGTGGGACAGGGACAGTGGAGGACGATATACTGGTTTGGGACAGGGACAGTGGAGGAAGAGATACTGGTTTGGGACAGGGACAGTGGAGGAAGATATACTGGTTTGAGACCAGTGTGGGGCAGTAGAGGAAGATATAAAGGATTGAGACCAGTGTGGGACAGTAGAGGAAGATATACTGTTTTGAGACCAGTGTGGGACAGGGACAGTGGAGGAAGATATACTGGTTTGAGACCAGTGTGGGACAGTAGAGGAAGATATACTGGTCTGAGACCAGTATGGGACAGTGGAGGAAGATATACTGGTTTGAGACCAGTGTGGGAAAGTAGAGGAAGATATACTGGTTTGAGACCAGTGTGGGACAGTGGAGGAAGATATACGGTTTGAGACCAGTGTGGGACAGGGACAGTAGTGGGAGATATACTGGTTTGAGAACAGTGTGGGACAGTGGAGGAAGATATACGTTTTGAGACCAGTGTGGGACAGGGACAGTAGAGGAAGATATACTGGTTTGAGACCAGTGTGGGACAGGGACAGTGGAGGAAGATATACTGGTTTGAGACCAGTGTGGGACAGGGACAGTAGAGAAAGAGATACTGGTTTGAGAACAGTGTTGGACAGTGGAGGAAAATATGCTGGTTTTGAATTAGCACTGCACACCTGATTCAAATCCTCTTCACTTGATGATAAGTGGATGGTTTGAATTGGCTGAATAGTGCTCAGGCCAAAACAAACAATGTGTTCTCCGTTGGGTTCCCAGGAGCAGGATTAAGAAATACTGTTATGCAGACTGATCCCAATCGCCCTCTCCTCTCCTCTCCTCTCCTCAACTCACCTCACCTCTCCTCACCTGGCTACTGTATGTAGACATGATCCAACTCTGAACACATTGACTACACTTCAATCAATGTTTGTTACTTGTACCTGTTTGGTTTATTTGCAGACCACAAGCGTGTAGGTTAAATAAGAGAGCATTGATTGTTTTGTTTTTAAGTTTCAGTGTTGCTACAGGCTGGAAACAAAGTAATTGTTGGTTCATTGATTCTGTTGGTCCATTGATTATGTTGGTTCATTGATGCAGTTGGTTCATTGATGCAGTTGCTTCATTGATGCAGTTGGTTCATTGATGCAGTTGGTTCATTGATGCAGTTGGTTCATTGATGCAGTTGGTTCTTTGATTATGTTGGTTCATTGGTTCTGTTGGTTCATTGATGCAGTTGGTTCATTGATGCAATTGGTTCATTGATGCAGTTGGTTCATTGATGCAGTTGGTTCATTGATGCAGTTGGTTCATTGATGCAGTTGGTTCATTGATGCAGTTGGTTCATTGGTTCTGTTGGTTCATTGATGCAATTTGTTCATTGATTCTGTTGGTCCATTGATTCTATTGGTCCATTGATTGTGCAGGGCGGCTTATAGAGTTAGCCTACAATAATATTGAATTTGAATTGGATTTTGTAGCCTAGTTTTTATTCCTTTCTAGAGTGTGCAGAGTGGCTGTCAACAGCTTAGTGAAACATTTAGTTCCTGAGCAGATATCACTTGGTTTCCCAAATGTAGCACTGGGTAGCTGCAGGAACAGGGTTGGAGAGCCCATGGCATACAGAGTACTGGGTAGCTGGCATACAGAGTACTGGGGATTTTGGTAATGCTAAGAGTGTGCAAAGCTGTCATCAAGACAAAGGGTGGCTACCTTGAAGAATCTAAAATCTAAAATATATTTTGATTTGTTTGCCACTTTTTTGGTTACTACATGATTCCATATGTGTTCTTTAAAGTTGATGTCTTCACTGTTATTCTACAATGTAGAAAAATACAGAAAAACCCTTGGATCCCTTGAATGTGTGTCCAAACTATTGATTGTTACTGTACTTACTGCTGGACATCCCACAACTCATCAAGACAAATGTTTTAGTATGTGTGTCAGATCCTTATGCCTTTAAACACGCTCCCCTTTAATCTGAAATAAAACATCTGCCAAAGAAATAAGAAGCACAAACGGATCATAAAATGTGGTTTAACATCAGATGTCTGTACTGTGTTGCACTATATCTGCAGTATTGCCAGTTTAACAGTCATGCGGCAGGGTAGCTTAGTGGTTAGAGCATTGGTTGCAAGTTCAAATCCCCGAGCTGACAGGGTACAAAATCTGTCGTTCTGCCCCTGAACAGGCAATTAACCCACTAGGCCGTCATTGAAAATAAGAATTTGTTCTTAACTGACTTGCCTAGTAAAATAAAGGTAAAAAAAAATGTACTGAGCTGTGACAGGGTCACCATATTTCACATCTCCTCTCTTCTAAAATCATTGCTTTGCCCTCCGTCTAATCCAGTGGAGGCTGGTGAGGAGGAGGACGGCTCATAATAATGTCTGGAATGGAGCCCATGTGTTTGATGCATGTGATACCATTCCACATATTTTGCTCCAGCCATTGCCACTAGCCTGTCCTCCCCAATTAAGGTGCCACCAACCTCCTGTGTTCTAATCCCTTCATTTTATCCCTTGTTTCCAGTGAGGGCTCTGATTAACATGCTCTCTCTCCCTCCCTCCCTCCCTCCCTCCCTCCCTCCCTCCCTCCCTCCCTCCCTCCCTCCCTCTCTAAACAGCTGCAAAACGTCCTCCTCATTCTCTCTTCCTTCTCGCCATCTCTCCCGCCTCTTTACTTCTCTCCTTCCTCTCTCTTCATTCTCCTCTTCTCTCCTTCCTCTCTCTTCCTTCTCCTCTTCCTCTCTCCTTCTCTTTCCTTTTCCCCTTCTTCTCTCTTCCTCTCCTTCCTCTCTCCTCCTCCCCTTCCTCTCTCCTTCTCTTCCTCCTCTTTCCTTCTCTCCTTCCTCTCTCCTCATACTCTTCCTTTCTTCCTCTCTTCTTCCTCTCTCCTCCCTAACTCCTTCCTCTCCTCCCTCCTTCTCTCCCTCCCTCTCTCTTTCCTCTTCTCCCTCCCGTCTCCTTCTCTCCCTCCTCTCTCTCTCCCTCCTCTCCTCCCTCCTTCTCTCTGTCCCTCTCTCCTTCCTCTTCTCCCTCCTCTCTCCCTCCCTCTCTCTCTCCTTCCTCTCTCCTCCCCCTCTCTTTCCTTATATCTGGGCTGAGCCACAAGAGGGATGCTGCAGATGAAATTCAACCAAACACACAAACCCTTTCAGTGGGGGCAGAATAAACACAGTCATAAAGTTCCCCCGCCCTGTGAAGGCAGTACAGAAACACAGGGGGTCCATGGCTCCATTCAACTAGGGAAGGGAAGGGAAACCAGTCTGACATGAAGATGAAAAGGAGGTAAAGAGTTAATTGATGCTTTACATTTAGGAGTGAGTTGGTTGGGTTCATATAGCCATCAGCAATCTATCTTTCTGTTTTGTTCTGTGGGAGTGGGTGAACTCACATAGAAGAGATACACTTTTACGAGCTGAGCAGGGATGTTGGGATGTGGGAATATGCAGCTCAGCTCAGCACTGGTCTGTCTGGGAAACACACATGGGAAATATCTGGGTTCTGGGGCATTGTGGGGTTAGGTTTAGGAGGGGTTCTGGGGTGTTGTGGGGTTAGGTTTAGGAGGGGTTCTGGGGTGTTGTGGGGTTAGGTTTAGGAGGGGTTCTGAGGCATCGGGGGGTTAGGTTTAGGAAGGGTTCTGGGGTGTTGCGGGGTTAGGTTTATGAAGGGTTCTGGGGTGTTGTGGGGTTAGGTTTATGAAGGGTTCTGGGGTGTTGTGGGGTTAGGTTTAGGAGGGGTTCTGGGGTGTTGTGGGGTTAGGTTTAGGAGGGGTTCTGGGGTGTTGTGGGGTTAGGTTTATGAAGGGTTCTGGGGTGTTGTGGGGTTAGGTTTAGGAGGGGTTCTGGGGTGTTGTGGGGTTAGGTTTAGGAGGGGTTGTGAGGCGTCGGGGGGTTAGGTTTAGGAAGGGTTCTGGGGCGTCGGGGGTTAGGTTTATCTGTCCATAGTAGAACAACATCAGCTAGACTCCACAACAACATAATTCACAACACTATCCAAACCCTAACTAGACTCCACAACAACATAATTCACAACACTAACCAAACCCTTAACTCTAACTAGACTCCACAACAACATAATTCACAACACTAACCAAACCCTAACTAGACTTCACAACAACATAATTCACAACACTAACCAAACCCAAACTAGACTCCACAACAACATAATTCACAACACTAACCAAACCTTTAACCCTAACTGGACTCCACAACAACATAATTCACAACACTAACCAAACCTTTAACCCTAACTGGACTCCACAACAACATAATTCACAACACTAACCAAACCCTTAACCCTAACTGGACTCCACAACAACATAATTCACAACACTAACCAAACCCTAACTAGACTCCACAACAACATAATTCACAACACTAACCAAACCTTTAACCCTAACTGGACTCCACAACAACATAATTCACAACACTAACCAAACCTTTAACCCTAACTGGACTCCACAACAACATAATTCACAACACTAACCAAACCTTTAACCCTAACTGGACTCCACAACAACATAATTCACAACACTAACCAAACCCTAACTAGACTCCACAACAACATAATTCACAACACTAACCAAACCCTAACTAGACTCCACAACAACATAATTCACAACATTAACCAAACCCTTAACTCTAACTAGACTCCACAACAACATAATTCACAACACTAACCAAACCCAAACTAGACTCCACAACAACATAATTCACAACACTAACCAAACCCAAACTAGACTCCACAACAACATAATTCACAACACTAACCAAACCCTTAACTCTAACTAGACTCCACAACAACATAATTCACAACACTAACCAAACCTTTAACCCTAACTGGACTCCACAACAACATAATTCACAACACTAACCAAACCTTTAACCCTAACTGGACTCCACAACAACATAATTCACAACACTAACCAAACCTTTAACTCTAACTAGACTCCACAACAACATAATTCACAACACTAACCAAACCCTAACTAGACTCCACAACAACATAATTCACAACACTAACCAAACCCTAACTAGACTCCACAACAACATAATTCACAACACTAACCAAACCCTAACTAGACTCCACAACAACATAATTCACAACACTAACCAAACCCTTAACTCTAACTAGACTCCACAACAACATAATTCACAACACTAACCAAACCCTATCTAGACTCCACAACAACATAATTCACAACACTAACCAAACCCTAACTAGACTCCACAACAACATCATGAGGACTATATTGATGACTATATTGATGACTGTGTTGATTACTGTATTGATGACTGTATTGATGACTGTATTGATGACCATATTGATTACTATATTGATGACCATATTGATTACTATATTGGTGACTATATTGATGACTGTATTGATGACTATCATGATGACTGTATTGATGACTGTATTGATGCCTATCATGATGACTGTATTGATGATTATCATGATGACTGTATTGATGACTATCATTAAGACTGTATTGATGACTGTATTGATGCCTATCATGATGACTGTATTGATGATTATCATGATGACTGTATTGATGACTATCATGATGACTGTATTGCTGACTGTATTGATGCCTATCATGATGACTGTATTGATGATTATCATGATGACTGTATTGATGATTATCATGATGACTGTATTGATGATTAGCATGATGACTGTATTGATGACTATCATGATGACTGTATTGATGACTATCATGATGACTGTATTGATGACTGTGTTGATGACTATATTGATGATAATCATGATGACTGTATTGATGACTATCATGATGACTGTATTGATGACTATTCATGATAACTACTCTGATGACTATCAGGATGACTATATTGAATACTATTCATGATGACTACTGTGATGACTTTCATGAGGACTATATTGATCACTATATTGATGACTATCATGATGACTGTATTGATGACTTTCATGAGGACTATATTGATGACCACAGTGAAGACTATAGTGATGACTATTTGATGACTATATACAGATGTTTGACCTTAACTTGATCATTCTCCTGTCACAGAGAATTATCCTGCTGCATCAGGAAATTCAAATGGGCTTTACGAGTCCCTGAAAAATAGCAGTTGTCTTTCTCTCCGTGCTGGGGCTGTTGAGTCATTGGTATCAGGGCGTACTATCGGAAAAATAATCTCTCTCACTCGCTCAAACGTTAGGTTAGGTCCAATTACTGCAACATTCAAATGCACAAAATGTATCTGAAATGCAGCAATGCACATCAACAAACACCATTTTACATAGCTGAATAAAACAAGATAGGATACAATTGGCACTATTATGTTGTAGCCTAGTGGAGACCGATAGCTTAGGTCAAAATGCATGTTGTAGCCTAGTGAAGACCAATAGCTAACGTCAAAATGGAGTTCAATCGTGGGGGGGCGGGGGGGGGCCTAGCGATTAGGGCTGCTGCCTTCAGCACATACAGGCCTACCGTGTTGGTGTGATTCCAGCCCACACCCTTCTGACACAAATAACTCAATCACCCCGATTTACTTGATTTATTCACGCATTTCAAATATGGACATTATTCTCCTACATTAATTTCACATTTCCAAAAACTGTTTCCTTTCAAATGGTATCAAGAATATGCATATCCTTGCTTCAGGTCCTGAGCTACAGGCAGTTAGATTTGGGTTTGTCATTTTAGGCAGAAATTGAAAGAAAAGGGTCCGATCCTTAAGAGATTTATCATGACACTAGCAAACATATAGTCCTAATATTAGAGTTCATATCATGACACTAGCCAACATATAGTCCTAATATTAGAGTTCATATCATGACACTAGCCAACATATAGTCCTAATATTAGAGTTAATACCATGACACTAGCCAACATATAGTCCTAATATTAGAGTTAATACCATGACACTAGCCAACATATAGTCCTAATGTTAGAGTTCATATCATGACACTAGCCAACATATAGTCCTAATATTATAGTTCATATCATGACACTAGCCAACATATAGTCCTAATATTAGAGTTCATATCATGACACTAGCCAGCCTATAGTCCTAATATTAGAGTTCATATCATGACACTAGCCAACATATAGTCCTAATATTAGAGTTCATATCATGACACTAGCCAACATATAGTCCTAATATTAGAGTTCATATCATGACACTAGCCAACATATAGTCCTAATGTTAGAGTTCATATCATGACACTAGCCAACATATAGTCCTAATGTTAGAGTTCATATCATGACACTAGCCAACATATAGTCCTAATATTAGAGTTCATATCATGACACTAGCCAGCCTATAGTCCTAATATTAGAGTTCATATCATGACACTAGCCAACATATAGTCCTAATATTAGAGTTCATATCATGACACTAGCCAGCCTATAGTCCTAATATTAGAGTTCATATCATGACACTAGCCAACATATAGTCCTAATATTAGAGTTAATACCATGACACTAGCCAACATATAGTCCTAATATTAGAGTTAATATCATGACACTAGCCAGCCTATAGTCCTAATATTAGAGTTCATATCATGACACTAGCCAGCCTATAGTCCTAATATTAGAGTTCATATCATGACACTAGCCAGCCTATAGTCCTAATATTAGAGTTCATATCATGACACTAGCCAGCCTATAGTCCTAATATTAGAGTTCATATCATGACACTAGCCAACATATAGTCCTAATATTAGAGTTCATATCATGACACTAGCCAACATATAGTCCTAATATTAGAGTTCATATCATGACACTAGCCAACATATAGTCCTAATATTAGAGTTAATACCATGACACTAGCCAACATATAGTCCTAATATTAGAGTTCATATCATGACACTAGCCAACATATAGTCCTAATGTTAGAGTTCATATCATGACACTAGCCAACATATAGTCCTAATATTAGAGTTAATACCATGACACTAGCCAACATATAGTCCTAATGTTAGAGTTCATATCATGACACTAGCCAACATATAGTCCTAATATTATAGTTCATATCATGACACTAGCCAACATATAGTCCTAATATTAGAGTTCATATCATGACACTAGCCAGCCTATAGTCCTAATATTAGAGTTCATATCATGACACTAGCCAACATATAGTCCTAATATTAGAGTTCATATCATGACACTAGCCAACATATAGTCCTAATATTAGAGTTCATATCATGACACTAGCCAACATATAGTCCTAATGTTAGAGTTCATATCATGACACTAGCCAACATATAGTCCTAATGTTAGAGTTCATATCATGACACTAGCCAACATATAGTCCTAATATTAGAGTTCATATCATGACACTAGCCAGCCTATAGTCCTAATATTAGAGTTCATATCATGACACTAGCCAACATATAGTCCTAATATTAGAGTTAATACCATGACACTAGCCAACATATAGTCCTAATATTAGAGTTAATATCATGACACTAGCCAGCCTATAGTCCTAATATTAGAGTTCATATCATGACACTAGCCAGCCTATAGTCCTAATATTAGAGTTCATATCATGACACTAGCCAGCCTATAGTCCTAATATAAGAGTTCATATCATGACACTAGCCAGCCTATAGTCCTAATATTAGAGTTCATATCATGACACTAGCCAGCCTATAGTCCTAATGTTATAGTTCATATCATGACACTAGCCAACATATAGTCCTAATATTAGAGTTCATATCATGACACTAGCCAACATATAGTCCTAATGTTAGAGTTCATATCATGACACTAGCCAACATATAGTCCTAATGTTAGAGTTCATATCATGACACTAGCCAACATATAGTCCTAATATTAGAGTTCATATCATGACACTAGCCAGCCTATAGTCCTAATATTAGAGTTCATATCATGACACTAGCCAACATATAGTCCTAATATTAGAGTTCATATCATGACACTAGCCAGCCTATAGTCCTAATATTAGAGTTCATATCATGACACTAGCCAGCCTATAGTCCTAATATTAGAGTTCATATCATGACACTAGCCAACATATAGTCCTAATATTAGAGTTAATACCATGACACTAGCCAACATATAGTCCTAATATTAGAGTTAATATCATGACACTAGCCAGCCTATAGTCCTAATATTAGAGTTCATATCATGACACTAGCCAGCCTATAGTCCTAATATTAGAGTTCATATCATGACACTAGCCAGCCTATAGTCCTAATATTAGAGTTCATATCATGACACTAGCCAGCCTATAGTCCTAATATTAGAGTTCATATCATGACACTAGCCAACATATAGTCCTAATATTAGAGTTCATATCATGACACTAGCCAACATATAGTCCTAATATTAGAGTTCATATCATGACACTAGCCAACATATAGTCCTAATGTTAGAGTTCATATCATGACACTAGCCAACATATAGTCCTAATATTAGAGTTCATATCATGACACTAGCCAGCCTATAGTCCTAATGTTAGTTAATATCATGACACTAGCCAGCCTATAGTCCTAATGTTAGTTAATACCATGACACTAGCCAACATATAGTCCTAATATTAGAGTTCATATCATGACACTAGCCAGCCTATAGTCCTAATATTAGAGTTAATACCATGACACTAGCCAGCCTATAGTCCTAATGTTAGAGTTCATATCATGACACTAGCCAACATATAGTCCTAATATTAGAGTTCATTTCATGACACTAGCCAGCCTATAGTCCTAATGTTAGAGTTAATATCATGGCACTAGCCTACATATTGTCCTAATATTAGAGTTCATATCATGACACTAGCCAACATATAGTCCTAATGTTAGAGTTAATATCATGACACTAGCCAACATTTGTCCTAATATTAGAGTTCATATCATGACACTAGCCAACATATAGTCCTAATATTAGAGTGCATATCATGACACTAGCCAGCCTATAGTCCTAATATTAGAGTTCATATCATGACACTAGCCAACATATAGTCCTAATATTAGAGTTCATATCATGACACTAGCCAACATATAGTCCTAATATTAGAGTTCATATCATGACACTAGCCAACATATAGTCCTAATGTTAGAGTTCATATCATGACACTAGCCAACATATAGTCCTAATGTTAGAGTTCATATCATGACACTAGCCAACATATAGTCCTAATATTAGAGTTCATATCATGACACTAGCCAGCCTATAGTCCTAATATTAGAGTTCATATCATGACACTAGCCAACATATATTCCTAATATTAGAGTTCATGTCATGACACTAGCCAGCCTATAGTCCTAATATTAGAGTTCATATCATGACACTAGCCAGCCTATAGTCCTAATATTAGAGTTCATATCATGACACTAGCCAACATATAGTCCTAATATTAGAGTTAATACCATGACACTAGCCAACATATAGTCCTAATATTAGAGTTAATATCATGACACTAGCCAGCCTATAGTCCTAATATTAGAGTTCATATCATGACACTAGCCAGCCTATAGTCCTAATATTAGAGTTCATATCATGACACTAGCCAGCCTATAGTCCTAATATTAGAGTTCATATCATGACACTAGCCAGCCTATAGTCCTAATATTAGAGTTCATATCATGACACTAGCCAACATATAGTCCTAATATTAGAGTTCATATCATGACACTAGCCAACATATAGTGCTAATATTAGAGTTAATATCATGACACTAGCCAACATATTGTCCTAATATTAGCGTTCATATCATGACACTAGCCAACATATAGTCCTAATGTTAGAGTTAATATCATGACACTAGCCAACATATAGTCCTAATATTAGAGTTCATATCATGACACTAGCCAGCCTATAGTCCTAATATTAGAGTTCATATCATGACACTAGCCAGCCTATAGTCCTAATATTAGAGTTAATACCATGACACTAGCCAACATATAGTCCTAATATTAGAGTTAATATCATGACACTAGCCAGCCTATAGTCCTAATATTAGAGTTCATATCATGACACTAGCCAGCCTATAGTCCTAATATTAGAGTTCATATCATGACACTAGCCAGCCTATAGTCCTAATATTAGAGTTCATATCATGACACTAGCCAGCCTATAGTCCTAATATTAGAGTTCATATCATGACACTAGCCAACATATAGTCCTAATATTAGAGTTCATATCATGACACTAGCCAACATATAGTCCTAATATTAGAGTTCATATCATGACACTAGCCAGCCTATAGTCCTAATATTAGAGTTCATATCATGACACTAGCCAGCCTATAGTCCTAATATTAGAGTTCATATCATGACACTAGCCAACATATAGTCCTAATATTAGAGTTAATACCATGACACTAGCCAACATATAGTCCTAATATTAGAGTTAATATCATGACACTAGCCAGCCTATAGTCCTAATATTAGAGTTCATATCATGACACTAGCCAGCCTATAGTCCTAATATTAGAGTTCATATCATGACACTAGCCAGCCTATAGTCCTAATATTAGAGTTCATATCATGACACTAGCCAGCCTATAGTCCTAATATTAGAGTTCATATCATGACACTAGCCAACATATAGTCCTAATATTAGAGTTCATATCATGACACTAGCCAACATATAGTCCTAATATTAGAGTTCATATCATGACACTAGCCAACATATAGTCCTAATATTAGAGTTCATATCATGACACTAGCCAACATATAGTCCTAATATTAGAGTTCATATCATGACACTAGCCAGCCTATAGTCCTAATGTTAGTTAATATCATGACACTAGCCAGCCTATAGTCCTAATGTTAGTTAATACCATGACACTAGCCAACATATAGTCCTAATATTAGAGTTCATATCATGACACTAGCCATCCTATAGTCCTAATATTAGAGTTAATACCATGACACTAGCCAGCCTATAGTCCTAATGTTAGAGTTCATATCATGACACTAGCCAACATATAGTCCTAATATTAGAGTTCATTTCATGACACTAGCCAGCCTATAGTCCTAATGTTAGAGTTAATATCATGGCACTAGCCTACATATTGTCCTAATATTAGAGTTCATATCATGACACTAGCCAACATATAGTCCTAATGTTAGAGTTAATATCATGACACTAGCCAACATATAGTCCTAATATTAGAGTTCATATCATGACACTAGCCAACATATAGTCCTAATATTAGAGTTCATATCATGACACTAGCCAGCCTATAGTCCTAATATTAGAGTTCATATCATGACACTAGCCAACATATAGTCCTAATATTAGAGTTCATATCATGACACTAGCCAACATATAGTCCTAATGTTAGTGTTCATATCATGACACTAGCCAACATATAGTCCTAATATTAGAGTTCATATCATGACACTAGCCTGCCTATAGTCCTAATATTAGAGTTCATATCATGACACTAGCCAACATATAGTCCTAATATTAGAGTTCATATCATGACACTAGCCAGCCTATAGTCCTAATATTAGAGTTCATATCATGACACTAGCCAGCCTATAGTCCTAATATTAGAGTTCATATCATGACACTAGCCAACATATAGTCCTAATATTAGAGTTAATACCATGACACTAGCCAACATATAGTCCTAATATTAGAGTTAATATCATGACACTAGCCAGCCTATAGTCCGAATATTAGAGTTCATATCATGACACTAGCCAGCCTATAGTCCTAATATTAGAGTTCATATCATGACACTAGCCAGCCTATAGTCCTAATATTAGAGTTCATATCATGACACTAGCCAGCCTATAGTCCTAATATTAGAGTTCATATCATGACACTAGCCAACATATAGTCCTAATATTAGAGTTCATATCATGACACTAGCCAACATATAGTCCTAATATTAGAGTTCATATCATGACACTAGCCAACATATAGTTCTAATATTAGAGTTCATATCATGACACTAGCCAGCCTATAGTCCTAATATTAGAGTTCATATCATGACACTAGCCAGCCTATAGTCCTAATGTTAGAGTTCATATCATGACACTAGCCAGCCTATAGTCCTAATATTAGAGTTCATATCATGACACTAGCCAGCCTATAGTCCTAATATTAGAGTTCATATCATGACACTAGCCAACATATAGTCCTAATATTAGAGTTCATATCATGACACTAGCCAACATATAGTCCTAATATTAGAGTTCATATCATGACACTAGCCAACATATAGTCCTAATATTAGAGTTCATATCATGACACTAGCCAACATATAGTCCTAATATTAGAGTTCATATCATGACACTAGCCAGCCTATAGTCCTAATGTTAGTTAATATCATGACACTAGCCAGCCTATAGTCCTAATGTTAGTTAATACCATGACACTAGCCAACATATAGTCCTAATATTAGAGTTCATATCATGACACTAGCCATCCTATAGTCCTAATATTAGAGTTAATACCATGACACTAGCCAGCCTATAGTCCTAATGTTAGAGTTCATATCATGACACTAGCCAACATATAGTCCTAATATTAGAGTTCATTTCATGACACTAGCCAGCCTATAGTCCTAATGTTAGAGTTAATATCATGGCACTAGCCTACATATTGTCCTAATATTAGAGTTCATATCATGACACTAGCCAACATATAGTCCTAATGTTAGAGTTAATATCATGACACTAGCCAACATATAGTCCTAATATTAGAGTTCATATCATGACACTAGCCAACATATAGTCCTAATATTAGAGTTCATATCATGACACTAGCCAGCCTATAGTCCTAATATTAGAGTTCATATCATGACACTAGCCAACATATAGTCCTAATATTAGAGTTCATATCATGACACTAGCCAACATATAGTCCTAATGTTAGTGTTCATATCATGACACTAGCCAACATATAGTCCTAATATTAGAGTTCATATCATGACACTAGCCAGCCTATAGTCCTAATATTAGAGTTCATATCATGACACTAGCCAACATATAGTCCTAATATTAGAGTTAATACCATGACACTAGCCAACATATAGTCCTAATATTAGAGTTAATACCATGACACTAGCCAACATATAGTCCTAATATTAGAGTTAATATCATGACACTAGCCAGCCTATAGTCCTAATATTAGAGTTCATATCATGACACTAGCCAGCCTATAGTCCTAATATTAGAGTTCATATCATGACACTAGCCAGCCTATAGTCCTAATATTAGAGTTCATATCATGACACTAGCCAGCCTATAGTCCTAATATTAGAGTTCATATCATGACACTAGCCAACATATAGTCCTAATATTAGAGTTCATATCATGACACTAGCCAACATATAGTCCTAATATTAGAGTTCATATCATGACACTAGCCAACATATAGTCCTAATATTAGAGTTCATATCATGACACTAGCCAACATATAGTCCTAATATTAGAGTTCATATCATGACACTAGCCAGCCTATAGTCCTAATGTTAGTTCATATCATGACACTAGCCAGCCTATAGTCCTAATGTTAGTTAATACCATGACACTAGCCAACATATAGTCCTAATATTAGAGTTCATATCATGACACTAGCCAGCCTATAGTCCTAATATTAGAGTTAATACCATGACACTAGCCAGCCTATAGTCCTAATGTTAGAGTTCATATCATGACACTAGCCAACATATAGTCCTAATATTAGAGTTCATTTCATGACACTAGCCAGCCTATAGTCCTAATGTTAGAGTTAATATCATGGCACTAGCCTACATATAGTCCTAATATTAGAGTTCATATCATGACACTAGCCAGCCTATAGTCCTAATGTTAGAGTTAATATCATGACACTAGCCAACATATAGTCCTAATATTAGAGTTCATATCATGACACTAGCCAACTTATAGTCCTAATGTTAGAGTTAATATCATGACACTAGCCAACATATAGTCCTAATATTAGAGTTCATATCATGACACTAGCAAACATATAGTCCTAATATTAGAGTTCATATCATGACACTAGCCAGCCTATAGTCCTAATGTTAGAGTTAATATCATGACACTAGCCAACATATAGTCCTAATATTAGAGTTCATATCATGACACTAGCCAGCCTATAGTCCTAATGTTAGAGTTCATATCATGACACTAGCCAACATATAGTCCTAATATTAGAGTTCATTTCATGACACTAGCCAGCCTATAGTCCTAATGTTAGAGTTAATATCATGGCACTAGCCTACATATAGTCCTAATATTAGAGTTCATATCATGACACTAGCCAGCCTATAGTCCTAATGTTAGAGTTAATATCATGACACTAGCCAACATATAGTCCTAATATTAGAGTTCATATCATGACACTAGCCAACTTATAGTCCTAATGTTAGAGTTAATATCATGACACTAGCCAACATATAGTCCTAATATTAGAGTTCATATCATGACACTAGCAAACATATAGTCCTAATATTAGAGTTCATATCATGACACTAGCCAGCCTATAGTCCTAATGTTAGAGTTAATATCATGACACTAGCCAACATATAGTCCTAATATTAGAGTTCATATCATGACACTAGCCAGCCTATAGTCCTAATGTTAGAGTTAATATCATGACACTAGCCAACATATAGTCCTAATATTAGAGTTCATATCATGACACTAGCCAACATATAGTCCTAATGTTAGTTAATACCATGACACTAGCCAGCCTATAGTCCTAATATTAGAGTTTATATCATGACACTAGCCAACATATAGTCCTAATGTTAGTTAATACCATGACACTAGCCAACCTATAGTCCTAATATTAGAGTTAATACCATGACACTAGCCAGCCTATAGTCCTAATGTTAGAGTTCATATCATGACACTAGCCAACATATAGTCCTAATATTAGAGTTCATATCATGACACTAGCCAACATATAGTCCTAATATTAGAGTTCATATCATGACACTAGCCAACATATAGTCCTAATATTAGTGACCAAATACTTATTTTCCACCATAATTTGCAAATAAATTCATAAAAAATCCTACAATGTGATTTTCAGGATTTTTTTTCTAATTTTGTCTGTCATAGTTGAAGTGTATTACAATTACAGGCCTCTCTCATCTTTTTAAATGGGAGAACTTGCACAATTGGTGGCTGACTAAATACTTTTTTGCCCCACTGTAAATAGAAGAGGACTTTCTTTCTCTCTTTTCAAACAAAGGAATGTCTGTTATCCACAGACAATTTTTCAATGAAAAAAATGAACGTAACATTGGTTTTGATTTTGTGATGTCATTAAAAACTGTATGGACGAAACTTGGAAAGTATATTCCCTGTATAGTAATGTTATTTTAGGAGATATAAGATAATATAAACTATGCATAAGTAAGTAGACACGCCCCGAGTGAGATCGGAGAGCATGTCAGGCTGACGGAACCATCCCTTTTGGACAAAGTGCATAAAAAGCCTTGGTTTTGAAATTAATATTAGACCAGGAAATGTGATTAGGGTAGCTACACGTTTAAAAGGGTTGGAACTTTTAACCTCAACACAAGGTGGAGAAGTAAACCTTCCTTTAGACCAGAGAGACGGCGAGCTGCAGCTCATGTCCAAAGTGAATCTGAATCCTGAACCCTGAATAATCAACACACGGAGGAAGAGGCTACAAACTCCCCTCTCAGACAATCAGCTGATTAGCTGTCCTGAGTAAAATAACTTAAACTCTTCAAACCAGTACACTACTCTCATCATCCCATTGGAGCCATCAGCATGGCTGATGGCTTTTCTTCAAATAAGCAGCTCCAGGAGCGAATGGAACAGAGTGAACTCTAGTTCTGTTCAGGACTACACAACAGAGGAAGACACCCACACGTAAATACATTCATGATTTCTTATTCTAAACGTGCGGTGGTTTGTGTGCTTTATGATTAATGTTACTGTGAGAATAGTTCTGAAATGTCCTCGATGATAAGTGTGCCTTTTTTCTCCCCCCCTCTCCGTCTATGTTGTAACAAGCCGTCATATTTTGTCAGTCCAATAGGGACCTTTTTCTCATGTAAAGGGTGTATGTTTATTCTGTGTTATTATTTTGTTAGCTAGTAAATGAATAATTAAACCAATTTGTGTAGTATTGAATCATAAGTAAGGCTGGGGTTCTTGCAGATGCAGGAGGTTACGACTGTTCAGAATGACGATTTGATAAGAGTTTATGATTAACACGTTGACTGTTTTATGGATGTGATAGATAATTTATAGTTGTAATAGATATATATTCTAGAGTTTAATTCAGGAGATGTAATAGATATATATCTTATAGAGTGTAATTCAGGAGATGGTAACTCTTTAAACAAACTCTTCCGTGGTGCCCTGAATCCTAATGAGTTAATTGTTACACGATTAATTTAATCAGGTAACAATTAAACATAGTGGATTAAATAAATAACAATCATCAGATTATTGAAAGTAAAATCACAACAACGGGGAGAATAAAGACGGAATCTTGGTCAGATTATCCGAAAGGGGTATGGGAGAGGGCCTTACAGCATACCCCTGTCTAAAAGGCGTGTAGCGGTGTTCAAGGGTAGAATTTCCATGAGTTAGACAGTCAATATGTTGGTAATAATTTGGGAGCTTGGTTCTGAAATGAGTTTTGTAAAAGTCCCCCACAACAATGAATGTCCAGGGTCCATTGAAGATCTTTGAGAGCCTTTTCGATGTCGGCTTGTGGCAGGATGTACACAGCCATGGCGGTAATTCCTGAGAACTCTCTCGGAAGGGGCAACATTTGATGACCAAGTCATGAACAGAAGTTCTTGTACGTTTCCTCTGTCGCACCATGTGTTGGTCATAAAGCAGATCCCTTCCTATCTGCTCGAAAACTGTAAAACCCGCTGGTTGAATATAATCCATCTGGATGTTGGAGGAAAGTCTCAGAAAAACAGAGCATGTTATAGGATCAAGTCCATCCTCGTCCTGAGTTCGTCAAGTTTGTTCTTTAATGATTGAACATTGACGAGTAGTATGCTCAGTAATCTCACTGAGACCCAGCCACGTCAGCTCCTTGCCTCACCGAAAAAGCTAGTCCATTGTTCTGCCGTCCCAGGGTATTCTGGGAAGTCGGGTGGCCGGTGAGTACCCAGCGATTAATATTCCAATACTTCTACCCAGGTGTGTGTAACTAATGCAAGAAACAAACTGATTAATAAAGTTGGAGGAAAACACTAGACACTGAACAGGTGCAGTGAAATAAGTTGTTTTACATGGTCAGCCATAGTATTATGATAGGTGCAGTGTAATGTGTTGTTTTACAGGGTCAGTCATAGTATTATGATAGGTGTTGTTATACATGGTCAGCCATAGTATTATGATAGGTGTTGTTTTACAGGGTCAGCCATAGTATTATAATAGGTGTTGTTATACAGGGTCAGCCATAGTATTATGATAGGTGTTGTTTTACATGGTCAGTCATAGTAGTATGATAGGTGTTGTTTTATATGGTCAGCCATAGTATTATGATAGGTGTTGTTTTAGATGGTCAGCCATAGTATTATGATAGCTGCAGTGTAATGTGTTGTTTTACAGGGTCAGCCATAGTATTATGATAGGTGTTGTTTTACATGGTCAGCCATAGTAGTATGATAGGTGTTGTTATACAGGGTCAGTCATAGTATTATGATAGGTGTTGTTATACAGGGTCAGCCATAGTATTATGATAGGTGTTGTTATACAGGGTCAGCCATAGTATTATGATAGGTGTTGTTTTACAGGGTCAGCCATAGTATTATGATAGGTGTTGTTTTACAGGGTCAGCCATAGTATTATGATAGGTGTTGTTTTACAGGGTCAGCCATAGTATTATGATAGGTGTTGTTATACAGGGTCAGCCATAGTATTATGATAGGTGTTGTTATACAGGTTCAGCCATAGTAGTATAATAGGTGTTGTTTTACAGGGTCAGCCATAGTATTATGATAGGTGTTGTTATACAGGGTCAGCCATAGTATTATGATAGGTGCAGTGTAATGTGTTGTTTTACAGGGTCAGTCATAGTATTATGATAGGTGTTGTTATACATGGTCAGCCATAGTATTATGATAGGTGCAGTGTAATGTGTTGTTTTACAGGGTCAGCCATAGTATTATGATAGGTGTTGGTTTACAGGGTCAGCCATAGTATTATGATAGGTGCAGTGTAATGTGTTGTTTTACAGGGTCAGCCATAGTATTATGATAGGTGTTGTTATACAGGGTCAGCCATAGTATTATCATAGGTGTTGTTATACAGGTTCAGCCATAGTAGTATGATAGGTGTTGTTTTACAGGGTCAGCCATAGTAGTATGATAGGTGTTGTTATACAGGGTCAGCCATAGTATTATGATAGGTGCAGTGTAATGTGTTGTTTTACAGGGTCAGCCATAGTATTATGATAGGTGTTGTTGTACAGGGTCAGTCATAGTAGTATGATAGGTGTTGTTTTACAGGGTCAGCCATTGTATTATGATAGGTATTGTTTTACAGGGTCAGCCATAGTATTATGATAGGTGTTGTTATACAGGGTCAGCCATAGTATTATGATAGGTGTTGTTTTACAGGGTCAGCCATAGTATTATGATAGGTGTTGTTATACAGGGTCAGCCATAGTATTATGATAGGGGTTGTTATACAGGGTCAGCCATAGTATTATGATAGGTGTTGTTATACAGGGTCAGCCATAGTATTATGATAGGTGTTGTTATACAGGGCCAGCCATAGTATTATGATAGGTGTTGTTTTACAGGGTCAGCCATAGTATTATGATAGGTGTTGTTTTAATGGGTCAGCCATAGTATTATGATAGGTGTTGTTTTACAGGGTCAGTCATAGCAGTATGATAGGTGCAGTGTAATGTGTTGTTTTAGATGGTCAGCCATAGTATTATGATAGGTGTTGTTATACAGGGTCAGCCATAGTATTATGATAGGTGTTGTTTTAGATGGTCAGCCATAGTATTATGATAGGTGTTGTTTTACATGGTCAGCCATAGTATTATGATAGGTGTTGTTATACAGGGTCAGCCATAGTATTATGATAGGTGTTGTTTTACATTGTCAGTCATAGTATTATAATATGTGTTGTTTTTCAGGGTCAGCCATAGTAGTATGATAGGTGTTGTTTTAGATGGTCAGCCATAGTATTATGATAGGTGTTGTTATACAGGGTCAGCCATAGTATTATGATAGCTGCAGTGTAATGTGATGTTTTACATGGTATAAAATAGTAGTAATATAGGTAGTGATTTACTATAGTAGTATGATAGATCCTGGAGCAGATTAGGGGTCAAGTATCTTGTTCAACTACATAGACATATTTTTCACCGGCTCAAGTATTCGTTTACAGACTTTATGTCAAAATGAACATGGTGAGAGACATACCTCAGCCTCAGTTAGTCAGTCCCTGTTACCAGCACTAAGAGACCTGGTTGTTTTACACATCACGAGGCAGACAAACAGACAGCTTGCAGGAATTAATATAGTGCATTCCGGTCACTTAGCAGAGACTATGTCTGTTTATACAATGGCATTCAAATAGAAGCAGGAGCGTGACTCACACACACTCACACACGCAGACACGCACACACAACACATACATATCTCAACACAAACTGTACTGATTAGACTAAACAATCTGTTTCCCTCATTTAGAATGCATATTATTTTCAACTCTTGAATCAATAGATTCCCAGAGGTCTACAAAATAGATTATGATTATTATTGTTATTAAATTCAGTTTTCCTGTTTATAGCAGACTATAATATAGAACCCATTCTGTAGGATGTGAGGGGAAAGTTAAATGAGCAGCTGGGGAGGAACAGAGGGACACTAACAACCCCAAATCACTAAAACCTCTCCTTTGTAATAGAAGGGTTTTGTACTCCACTCCTAAGAAAGAAGTCATAGTTCAATAGTAAAATAGCGTAGTCCTTGGAGTTGGGACTCCTGACACAATGCTACTGACAAAAGCGTGCTAAAACATGCTGGATTGTTTATATGGACCATTTGGGTTCCAGGCCACTTAGTTGTTGTTGGTTAACATACATTCAGATAGAAAATTGATACCTGGTAAGGTTTGAGGGAGTAGAGGGTAAAGAGGTTACTTTTCTTCTGTCCCAATCCTCAGCTTTAATTAGTAGGGCTGCTGTGGTTTTGCTACCCCATTCCCCAGCTTTAATTAGTAGGGCTGCTGTGGTTTTGCTACCCCATTCCTCAGCTTTAATTAGTAGGGCTGCTGTGGTTTTGCTACCCCATTCCTCAGCTTTAATTAGTAGGGCTGCTGTGATTTTGCTACCCCATTCCTCAGCTTTAATTAGTAGGGCTGCTGTGATTTTGCTACCCCATTCCTCCACTTTAATTGGTGGGGCTAATGTTATTATGCTTCCCAAAGATAGCATTAAATGAGCTGTATTCCGCCATAAGCAAACAAGAAAACGCTGACCCAAAGGCGGCTCTTCTAGTAGCCGGGGACTTTAATGCAGGGAAACTTAAATCAGTTTTACTGAATTTCTATCAATATGTTAAATGTGCAAACAGAGGGAAAGTAACTCTGGACCACCTATACTCCACACAGAGAGGCATATAAAGCTCTCACTCGCACTCCATTTGGTAAATCTGACCATAATTATATCCTCCTGATTCCTGCTTACAAGCAACAATTTGAACAGCAAGTACCAGTGACTCAATCAATAGAAAAGTGGTCAGATGAAGAAGATGCTACACTACAGGACTGTTTTGCTACCACAGACTGGAATATGTTCCTCCAAAGGTTGAGGAGTACACCACATCTGTCATTGGCTTCATCAAAAAGTACATTGATGACGTCGTCTCCAGAGTGACTGTACGTACATACCCCAACCAGAAACCATGGATTACAGGCAGCATCCGCACTGAGCTAAAGGCTAGAGCTGCTGCTTTCAATGAGCTGGACTCTAACCCGGAAGCTTATAAGAAATCTTGCTATGCCCTCCGACGAACCATCAAACAGGCAAAGCGTCAATACAGGACTAAGATCGAGTCGAACTACACCGGCTCTGAAATCAACATTCACAAGGCCGCAGGGCCAGACGGATTACCAGGACTTTTCCTGCGAGCATGCGCTGCCCAACTAGCAAATGTCTTCACTGACATTTCAACCTCTCCCTGTCCAAGTCTGTAACACCAACATGTTTCAAGCAGACACAATAGTTCCTGTGCCCAAGAACACTAAGGTAACCTGCCTAAATGACTACCGACCAGTAGGACTCACATATGTAGCCATGAAGTGCTTTGAAAGGCTGTTCATGGCTCACATCAACACCATCATCCCAGAAAACCTAGACCAACTCCAAATTGCATACTGCCCCAACAGATCCACAGATGATGCATTTTCTATTGCACTCCACACTGCCCTTTGCCACCTGGACAGAAGGAACACCTATGTGAGAATGCTGTTCATTGACTAAAGCTCAGCGTTCTACACCATAGTGCCCTCAAAGCTCATCACTAAGCTAAGGACCCTGGGACTAAACACCTCCCTCTGCAACTGGCTCCTGGACTTCCTGATGGGCCGCCCCCAGGTGGTAAGGGTAGTTAACAGCACATCCGGCATGCTAATCCTCAACACAGGGCCCCCCCTGCGCAGTCCCCTCCTGTACTCCCTGTTCACTCATGACTGCAAAGCCTGGCACGACTTCAACACCATCATTAAGTTTGCCGATGACACAGTGGTAGGCCTGATCACAGACAACAACGAGACAGCTTATAGGGAGGAGGTCAGAGACCTGACCGTGTGGTGCAAGGACAACAACCTCTCCCTCAATGTGATCAAGACAATGGAGATGATTGTGGACTACAGGAAAAACAGGACCGAGCACGTCCCCATTCTCATTGACGGGGCTGCAGTGGAGTAGGTTGAGAGCTTCAAGTTCCATGGTGTCCACATCACCAACAAACTAACATGGTCCAAGCACACCATTATGTCATGAAGCGGGCATGACAAACCTATTTCCCCTCAAGAGACTGAAAAATTTGGCATGGGTCCTGAGATCCTCAAAAGGTTCTACAGCTGCAGCATCGAGAGCATCCTGACCGGTTGCATCGCTGCCTGGTATGGCAACTGCTCGGCCTCTGACCGCAAGGCATTACAGAGGGTAGTGCAAATAGCCCTGTACATCACTGGGGCCAAGCTTCCTGCCCCCCACGACCTCTATACCAGGTGGTGTCAGAGGAAGGCAATGAAAATTGTCCAAGACTACAGCCAACCTAGTCATAGACTGTTCTCTCTGCTACCACACGGCAAACGGTACCGGAGTGCCAAGTCTAGGTCCAAGAAGCTTCTAAACAGCTTCTACCCCCAACCATAAGACTCCTGAACATCTAGTCAAATGGCTACCCAGACTATTCACACCCCCCCCCCCCCCCCTCCCCTCTCCACACCACTGCCACTCTCTGTTGTTATCTGTGCATAGTCACTTTAACTAACTTCCTACATGTACATACTACCTCAAATAACCGGTGGCCCCGCACATTGACTCTGTACCGGTACCCCCTGTTTATAGCCTTCACATTGACTCTGTACCGTAATATCCTGTATATAGCCTCCACATTGACTCTGTACCGGTACCCCCTGTTTATAGCCTTCACATTGACTCTGTACCGTAATATCCTGTATATAGCCTCCACATTGACTCTGTACCGGTACCCCCTGTATATAGCCTTCACATTGACTCTATACCGTAACACCCGGGATATATAGCCTCCACATTAACTCTGTACCGTAACATCGTGTATATAGCCTCCACATTGACTCTGTACTGGTACCCCCTGTATGTAGCCTCCACGTTGACTCCCTACCGTGTTCTGTTAAGTTCTCGCTACAGCAGTAGTCTGTTAGCCTTGTTCCAGTCTGAAAGATTGATCCAGCTCCTCATAATAGGAGGGGTCAGAGGGTGAAGCAGGCTGGGACTGTAGCCAACAGATGTTAAATTATCCATTTATACTTTAGCACATTATCATTAGGCCAGGCTCACCTTGCTGTACCCCCAATATGTATGAATAAGTTTCTCTGTGTCACCCCACCGCACCACTCCAGACTCACAGGCCCTGCTGCTGAATTCTGAATGAGCTGAGGGTTAAGAGGGCCAGGCCGGAGAGTATTGGTGCACACACACACACACACACACACACACACACACACACACACACACACACACACACACACACACACACACACACACACACACACACACACACACACACACACACACACACACACACACACACACACACACACACACACACGGCACACAGACACACAGTTCTTACAACCAGTTTTCTCCGGATTCTAATATTTAATCTGTCTATTATTTCATCTTTCATACCTCCGTCCCTCCTCCGTCCCTCCTAAATCCCTCCTCCGTCCCTCCTAAGGCCCTCCTAAATCCCTCCTCCATCCCTCCTCCATCCCTCCTAAATCCCTCCTCCGTCCCTCCTCCATCCCTCCTCCGTCCCTCCTCCGTCCCATCCTCCATCCCTCCTCAGTCCCTCCTCCATCCCTCCTCCGTCCCTCCCCCGTCCCTCCTAAATCCCTCCTCCATCCCTCCTCCATCCCTCCTAAATCCCTCCTCCGTCCCTCCTCCATCCCTCCTCCGTCCCTCCTCCATCCCTCCTCCGTCCCTCCTCCATCCCATCCTCCATCCCTCCTCAGTCCCTCCTCCATCCCTCCTCCGTCCCTCCCCCGTCCCTCGTAAATCCCTCCTCCGTCCCTCCTAC
>NC_092151.1:880000-882500 GCF_045791955.1 Oncorhynchus clarkii lewisi | reverse complement strand
TGGACCCGCAGCTAGAACGTAACTATGTGTTTTACCTTTTTATTATGTTTTAAACTGAAGGCGCTGTGAATTATGGGACTGCTCTGACATATGTGATAGTTGGCTTCTAAATGAGTAGTAAAAAGTGGGTTTGGTGTCATAATGACATCTAATTGACTGATGGACACTGACTTGCTAGTTGACTTTTGTGCATTTGCAATATGTTTAAACGGAGAGGGACCATCACCAAAATGGCATTCTGAAATCAACACAAAAAATGGCATCACCATAGTCTCCAGACTGTGCTGAGTTCAACGAGCTATCCCGCTTGACCGTAGCTCGCTCGGTCTAAGCGCAACGACCATTAGAAAAGTAGGCCCAAAATGAAGCCTGCCCCACAATGTCATTTGCTTTTGAGTGACAGTGAGAGAACCGTTAGGGTGAGAAGAAAAATTCCACCACATGAATGTTCCTAAGGTCCTCCCGATCTGTACAAGCCTAACCTTGACCGTGTGGCATTAACCCGTAAGAGTAAAACAGTGTTTTTTGATCTCACAGATTACAGTGTCATCTCTCCCCATAGGAATACATTGCCTGCACCCTTAATTTCAACCTGAAGTCTATATGGGTTATGAATGCCGTATGAACCTGTCTTCGGTACCAGTCCATCAGGCCACTATGAGGTCTACCTGTGTTGATTCTGAGCTTCCTGGACCAACCGGAAGTGGTTAAAATGCCCCTAAAAGTGTTTACCCATACCCTGCCTGCAGTTTGACAGACATAGTGCATTCAACCCTGTGTAAATCAGTCAGTTCTTAATGTAAGGACTTAAAACTCAGGATTCTGTAACAGCATACCCCAATGGGGATATGTGTTGATTTATAGCTTCCTGTGCCAACCGGAAGTGCCATAACTGGTGTCTCAGGGGCTGTTTCGAGGGGTTAAAAAAGTCTGATCTTTCCAAAACTTCATATGTGTGATTAGGCAACCCCCATGAACTGTAAATCAGTCATTTTTCCCAAAAAAAATCAAAGGAAAAAAAAATCACACTAAAACACACCTTGGATGGAGGGACGTATTGGGATGCGTAGAGACAGACAGTGGCTGCAATAGTTAGCTTTGTTGGAGCTAAAAAAGAACCGTCAGACCTAGAGTTCCGAAACTTTAGAAACCTGTTCTAGACCTCCGGTCGATGGTGCGTGGTGAGTTACGTGGCTCTAGACGGTTCTCGGACCGAGAAACAGCCTCGTACATTTGCAATACCTTCAATTCATTTTGACCATTACGAAAATGACGACGTTTAGAAAAGTCTCAGAGACGCAAGGCTAGGTGCATTGAAACCGGCTCGGCCCATAGAGACGGACCCCAACGTTTCTGTCCGATAGCTCGTTCAAGGACCCCGTAGCAAGGCATGGAAAAAAGTGGATTTTCAGCACCAATTAGGGTTTTTCTCGGACACCAAATGACCTATCGAGCCGAAACTTGGGATTCGGGGTCGCCTCAGCTAGGCCAACACATAACTTAAGAAATGGACCCGCAGCTAGAACGTAACTACGTGTTTTATGGTTTTTTTATGGTTTGAACCCAAGGCGTTGTGAATTTTGGGCCAGCTCTGAAGTATGTAATAGTTGGCTACTAAACGAGTTGGAAAAAGTGGGTTTGGTGTCAGTTTGTATCAGTTTGGTGTCAGAATGATATCTAATTGACTGATGGACTCTTGTCCACTTGACTCTTGTACATTTGCAATATGTTTAAACAGTGAGGTACCATCACCAAAAGCGACATTCTGAAATCAACCCTAACGAGCGATTGAGATGAACCAGAATCACTGCAAAGCCATCCCGAGTTCATCGGGCCAGTCAATTTCACATTCCTGCAGGATTTTTATAGCATGACCAATTCGTGATGGTACCTGCCCATTGAAACATATTGCAAATGCACAGTGACTTTGAAAAAGTAAGGAAACATAAACAAAAAAAATCCCAAATTTTTATTTTTGGGTGACCAGTTGCACGTGCATTTGCAATATGATTCTATAGTGAAAAAACATCACCAAAAGCGACATTCTGAAATCAACCCAAACGAGCCATTGAGATGACCCAGAATCACTGCAAAGCCATCCCGAGTTCATCGGGCTAGTCAATTTCACATTCCTGCAGGATTTTTATAGCATGACTAATTCGTGATGGTACCTGCCCATTAAAACATATTGCAAATGTACAGTGACTTTGAAAAAGTAAGGAAACATAGAATCAAATGTTTTTTTTTTGGGTTACCAGTTGCACATTTCAGATCACCAGTTGCACATTTCAGATCACCAGTTGCACATTTCAGATCACCAGTTGCACGGAGGAAAATCGTTACTTTTGACTTTGACTTTTGACTTCCTATGACATCATATTGCAAATGGACAAAACATATGCCTTATGCACAAGTAAAGCAAAAACAAATTATGATAATACAAGTTGACAAAGGTATAGTTTGAGCAAAGTATAGTTTGAATTTTGAGCATGACAAATTT